>NW_027362766.1:12531857-12605232 GCF_046119375.1 Phyllobates terribilis
CAAGACCCAACCCAGACACAAGACTCAACCCAGACACAAGACTCAACCCAGAAACAAGACTCAACCCAGAAATCAGAACTAACCCAGAAACAAGACCCAACCCAGAAACAAGACTCAATCAAGAAAAAAGATTCAAGCCAGAAACAAGACTCAACCCAGAAATCAGAACTGACCCAGAAACAAGAACTAGTCCAGAAACAAGGCACAACTCAGAAGCAAGACTCAACTCAGAAACAAGACTCAACCCAGAAACAAGACTCAACCCAGAAATCAGAACAGACCCAGAAACAAGAACCAATTCAGAATCAAGACACAACTCAGAAACAAGACCCAACCCAGAAACAAGACCCAATCCAGACACAAGACCCAACCCAGAAACAAGACTCAATCCAGAAACAAGACTCAACCCAGAAACAAGACTCAACCCAGAAATCAGAACTGACCCAGAAACAAGAACCAGTCCATAAACAAGACACAACACAGAAACAAGACACAACCAAGAAACAAGACTCAACCCAGAAACAAGACCTAACCCAGACACAAGACCCAACCCAGAAACAAGACTCAATCCAGAAACAAGACTCAACCCAGAAATCAGAACTGACCCATAAACCAGAACCAGTTCAGAAACAAGACACAACTCAGAAAGAAGACACAACTCAGAAAGAAGACCCAACCCAGAAACAAGACCCAACCCAGAAACAATACCCAACCCAGAAACAAGACCCAAACCAGAAGCAAGACCCAATCCAGAAACAAGACTCAACCCAGAAACAAGATTCAACCCAGAAACAAGACTCAACCCAGAAATCAGAACTGACCCAGAAACAAGAACCAGTCCAGAAACAAGACTCAACCCAGAAACAAGACTCAATTCAGAAGCAAGACTCAACCCAGAAATCAGAACTGACCCAGAAACAAGAACCAGTCCAGAAACAAGACACAACTCAGAAACAAGACACAACTGAGAAACAAAATACAACCCAGAAACAAGACTCAACCCAGAAACAAGACTCAACCCAGAAACCAAACTCAACCCAGAAACCAGAACTGACCCAGAAACAAGAACCAGTCCAGAAACAAGACACAACTCAGAAACAAGACCCAAACAAGAAACAATACCCAATCCAGACACAAGACCCAACCCAGAAACAAGACCCAATCCAGAAACAAGACTCAATCCAGAAACAAGACTCAACCCAGAAATCAGAACTGACCCAGAAACAAGAACCAGTCCAGAAACAAGACACAACTCAGAAACAAGACCCAAACAAGAAACAAGACTCAACCCAGAAACAAGACCCAACCCAGAAACAAGACCCAATCCAGAAACAAGACCCAACCCAGACACAAGGCCCAATGCAAAAACAATACTCAACCCAGAAACAAGACTCAACCCAGAAACAAGACTCAACCCAGAAACAAGACTCAACACAGAAATCAGAACTGACCCAGAAACAAGAACCAGTCCAGAAACAAGACACAACTCAGAAACAAGACACAACTGAGAAACAAGACTCAACCCAGAAACAACACTCAACCCAGAAACAAGACCCAACCCAGAAACAAGACCCAATCCAGACACAAGACCCAACCCAGAAACAAGACTCAACCCAGAAACAAGACTCAACCCAGAAACAAGACTCAACCCAGAAACAAGACTCAACCAAGAAACAAGACCCAACACAGAAACAAGACTCAACCCAGAAACAAGACCCAACCCAGAAACAAGACCCAATCCAGAAACAAGACCCAATCCAGATTCAAGACCCAACCCAGAAACAAGACCCAATCCAGAAACAAGACTCAACCCAGCAACAAGACTCAACCCAGAAACAAGACCCAACCCAGAAATCAGAACTGACCCAGAAACAAGAACCAGTCCAGAAACGAGACTCAACTCAGAAACGAGACTCAACTCAGAAACAAGACTCAACCCAGAAACAAGACTCAACCCAGAAATCAGAACTGACCCAGAAACCAGAACCAGTTCAGAAACAAGACACAACTCAGAAACAATACCCGACCCAGAAACAAGACTCAACCCAGAAACAAGATTGCACCGAGAAACTATTCCCAATCCAGAAACAAGAACCAACCCAGAAACAAGGGTCAATCCAGAAATCAGAACTGATCCACAAACTAGACTCAACCCAGAATCAAGACTCAAACCAGAAACCAGACCCAACACAGAAACAATACCAAATTCAGAAATCAGACATGACCCAGAAACAAGACCCAACTCAAAAATCAGAAATGACCCAGAAACAAGACCTAACCCAAAAACAAGAACCGATCCAGAAACAAGGCCCAACCCAGAAACAAGACACAACACAGAAGCAGGACACAATCCAGAAGCAAGAACCAACCTCCCAAAAAGACATAAACATTAAACAAGAACTAACTCAGAAACAAGAACTAATCCAGAAACAAGATTCAGACCAGAAAAAAAACCCAACCCTGAAGCAAGAACCAACTATGAAACAAGAATCGATCCAGAAACAAGACTCAGACCAGAAACAAAACTCAACCCAGAAAAAAGACCAAATCCACAAACAAGAACCAACCCAGACAGAACAAACAACAAAGAAAGATACCACTCAACAGCAGGTGGGGCCTCAGAAACCGGGAATTGAACAAAAGGAGAGTCCTTACAAGATGGTGTACGCAAAGGAGAAACTGGAGTCAATACAGAGTGCACATGAGACAGTCTACAAGTCATGTCCAGCTCCAAACCACCAGGACACACAGAAATATTATTCATATTTTGAACAAACTTCAAGTCTAGGACTTGGGTTGCCCCACGATGTTCCCCAAAGTCAAGTCATGCACACTGAAATACAGTATACTTACTTAGGTGGTCAGCCTCCTCACCATGCCTGGGCTTCCGATCTCCTACAAGGTGAACAAGACGTAAAAGATGACTTATACAGTCAAATGTACCAGTGTCATGGATTAGCTTCAGCCTCCAGCTCCCAGCAGACTCCTCCAGAAACACAACCGCACATATCCTCATCATGGCCAGTGCACACAGAACAGCATTTGGTACTGCAGGGCGCTGCAGCTGTTGGACCTCAAAAGGTGGAACAGGAGAACAAAGATTCATCATCGTCACAAAATCCCCTGTATGTGCTCGCTCAGCAATCTCCAAAACTATTCAGAAACCGCAGTATTGGACAAAATAACGCAACACAGCCAAACCTTCACCTAGAGTCTCCATTGAAACCAAAGAATGCCCACCAGCAACCAACTTCTTTTGAAATGAGCTCATCAGCACAAGCCCAATCTACAGAGAAGAAAGAGAAGGAGAGTTCTTCCCAGAAAGGTTTCAAGTGGCCATGGCAGTAATCAGCTCCAGGTCCAGATGATTTAACCCCAACCCCCAAATATTCATTAATTTACCGGGGCACTGTTATATGGAGAACTTTCTTCTTCTCAGAGTCAGGCTTGCAGCCAAAAAATGTAAGTATTTGAGTCCTGTTTCCCTTGCCCACTCTTGGAATCTGCCTGTGAGTACAGTTACCCCCATCTACTCATAAAGTCTAGGCATCCCGGTTCCTCCATCTACACATAGAGAAAGCCTGTGAGTCCTGCACTCGCTGCCCACTTATAGAGAAAGCCTGTGAGTCCTGCAACCTCCACCCACTCATAGTGAAAGCCTGTGAGACCTGCACCTTCTGCCCACTCATAGATAAAGCATGTGAGACCTGCACCCTCTGCCCAGTCATTAAGAAAGCCTGTGAGTCCTGCACAATCCCATTACTGACAGAGAAAGTCTGTGAGTCTTGCACCCTCCTCCCACTCATAGAGAAAGCCTGAGTCCTGCACACTCCACCCACTCATAGATAAAGAATGTGAGACCTGCACCCTCTGCCCACTTATAGATAGAGCCTGTAAGTCCTGCATCCTCTGCCCACTCATAGATAAAGAATGTGAGACCTTCACCCTCTGCCCACTCATAGATAAAGCCTGTGAGACCTGCACCCTCTGCCCACTCATAGATAGAGCCTGTAAGTCCTGCACCCTCTGCCCACTCATAGATAAAGCCTGTGAGATCTGCACCCTCTGCCCACTCATAGATGAAGCCTGTGACTCCTTCATCCTCTGCCCACTCATAGATAGAGCCTGTAAGTCCTGCACCCTCTTCCCACTCATAGATAAAGCCTGTGAGATCTGCACCTTCTGCCCACTCATAGATAAAGCCTGTGACTTCTGCATCCTTCGCCCACTCATAGATAAAGCTTGTGAGTCCTGTATCCTCTGCCCACATATCGATAAAGCCTGTGAGTCCTGCACCCTCTGCCCACTCATTGATAAAGCCTGTGTGCTGCACCCTCTCCCATTCATAGACAAAGCCTGTGAGTCTCACATCCTCTGCCCACTCATAGATAAAGCATGTGAGACCTGCACCCTCTGCCCAGTCATTAAGAAAGCCTGTGAGTCCTGCACACTGTGCCCACTCATAGATAAAGCTTGTGAGTCCAATTTTTCCCACCCACACAGTATTGATTGGCACCTTCTCTTGTAGTTGTATATACCTGCGGAGCCGTCAGTCACTGGGTGTGGGTGCTGGATACTGGACTGACCAGCTCTAGTGAGTCATTTGACTATTACATGCACTACTAAGATAGAACTAATTACTGCTAATATTTCACCCCTTAATAATCTGATAATGACACAATAATAATCGTGTAATGTAATAATGATGCTGTGTCATGTGAAATGGTGTAAGAATACAATAAAGGTGAATTAACTCTTCTGTGACTCTGTGTCCCTGTGTCCATCACCACTCTGTAATAATTATATCACCACGTGGTACTGTTATAAAACTGCCCTCCAGAGGATGGCATAGATGTCCTGAGCACCAGCTACAAAATGAGGCTTGTGCCGATATGTATAAAGTAGTCACTGTCTATAATATAATCAGGGATGTGTCCCTGTCTGAAGCCTCTATAGACTGCGCATGCGCGACGCGCAGTATGGCTCCAGACAGAAGAACGCATGGAGCCGTTACAGTAAGTGTATGGCCACCGGAGATCGCGGTATGCGTAGGCACTGAACTCATACTGCGATCTCCGGCGCCATAAGTACATACCTGACTGGGAGGAGTGTTGCCGCAGCACCGCTGTTCGGGCCAGAGGCCGGGAGAAGAGTGCGGCGTCGGAATTGGCACATGCGCATAGTGCGCTCTCCAGCGCCATTTTAGTGAAGACACATTTGCAGTGTGTCTTCAACAAAATGGTGCCAGACACCGCAGTATGGGCACGTGCGTACTCCAGTGCAACACTCCTCCCCCAGCCTCCGGATGGCGGAGCAGGATGGGGCAGCACAAAAGAGGATGGGGGCGAAAGGATGGGGGCAGCACAAAAGAGGATGGGGGTGCAGGATGGGGGCAGCACAAAAGAGGATGGGGGTGCAGGATGGGGGCAGCACAAAAGAAGATGGGGGTGCAGGATGGGGGCAGCACAAAAGAGGATGGGGGTGCAGGATGGGAGCAGCATAAAAGAGGATGGGGGTGCAGGATGGGAGCAGCATAAAAGAGGATGGGGGTGCAGGATGGGGGCAGCACAAAAGAGGATGGGTGTGAAAGGATGGGGGCAGCACAAAAGAGGATGGGGGTGCAGGAAGGGCGCAGCACAAAACAGGAGGGGGACCGGATGGAGGCAGCACAAAACAGGATGGGGGCGTCGGATGGAGACACCACAAAAGAGGATGGGGGCATTACAAAAGAGGATGAGGACGCAGGATGAGGGCAGCACAAAAGAGGATGGGGGCGCAGTATGGGGGCAGCACAAAACAGGATGGGGCAGCACAAAAGAGGATGGGGCAGCTCAAAAGAGAATGGGGGCAGCAAAAATGAGGATGGGGCAGCACATATCAGGATGGGGGCAGCACATAACAGGATGGGGGCAGCACATAACAGGATGGGGGCAGCACATAACAGGATAGGGGCAGCACATAACAGGATGTGGGAAGTACAAAAGAGGATAGGGGAGCAGAAAAGAGCATGGGGGAGGCAGAAAAGAGGATGGGGGCGTAGGATGGGTACAGCACAAAACAGGATGGGTACAGCACAAAACAGGATGGGGCAGCACAAAACAGGATTGGGGAGCAGGATGGGGGCAGCAAAAAAGAGGATGGGGGTGTGACACCCCAGGGGTCTGGTTGCCACAGTGATAGAGATATTACGTCTGAGAGCAGGTGGGAGGTCTCTTGGTCAGGAATCCTATGCATGCCACACCTCCTGCCCAGTCCTGGGAGGGTAAGGACTTCCCCTATATAAACCTAGGGCTGAGGCAGGGTTAGTGAGTAGAGAAGAAGTAGAGACAGAGAATAGAAGCAAATATAGGAACAGAACATCAGGAGCTCTGTGGGAGCAGTGTTACAAGGAGTCAGGGGCTGGCAGCTGCAGAGCTCGCCCTGACTGAGAAGATTTCTTACCGGACCCGGAGTCCGAGGCTGTGGGGACTAACTCCTACCCAGCAGCAGAATCCGTCAGGCAGGGGATTCCAGGTCCTCTGGCCAAGAAACCCGAAGGCACGGTCACACGCATGGGACCAGCACCGCCGTCGTGGAGCGGAAGCTACTAGAAGGCCCCGAGTCACCGGCCATACGGGTGAGCACCACACGGTACACTCAGGGACGTGGGCTACTTATACCCGCCTCTAGCAAGGTAGCCAGAAGAGTACAGTTAGTTTGGGAGGCCTACAACTCCGCCTGGCCAGGGGAGATCCCATCTGCTCAAGGACTGACCAGGCCCCAATCGCTAGCCAGTACTCCGGGAGGGTCTATCTTTGTCACCAGTATACCCCTCCCGTTGGGGGTTATACTATCACGCTGCACAATCCTACCACCGGCCTCAGCGGTCTGCCCTGCAGCAGCAGCTCCTTAGCTGTACTCAACGGGTGGCGTAGTCGTCCAACATCTACCGCTGATACATCGCCGCTCAGTTTGACTCCCTGGGCACGGACCGGGTCACCGCCACGAGACTACAACCCTCAACAGATCCGGCTCCGGGTAAGCTCCCGCATGCGCAACGCAGCGCGACACAGGCCCAGGGGCGCGTCAGGGGCACCACAAAAGAGGATAGGGGCGCAGGATGGGGGCAGCACAAAAGACGATGGGGAAGAACATATCAGGATGGGGACCGCACAATAGAGGATGGGGGAGTAGGATGGGGCAGCAGAAAAGAGGATGGGGGCAGCACAGAACAGGATAGGGCACAGGATGGGGGTGACGCGCCCCCTGGGCCGTGGGGTACTCGGTGCCGGGCCGGTCGTCGTTTGGGGAAATGTCACAGTGACGGTGACCCGGTCCGTGACACAGGGCGGTCATTCAATAGGGGAATATTTACAGGGGATTTATGTACAAAGTTTGTGACGCCACCTGTGGTATGCGGCTATAGGAGCCGCCGCTGCGGAGCAGATCCTCTGGAGCTGATGTTACTGCAGCAGGGATGGTGTGGCTCTCCACAGGTAGAGCTTAGCTCCAGGGCAGTGTAGATGTTATAGGTTGTGCTGGGCGTTGTAGTGCAGGGTTTGATGGCGCAGCAATAATCACAGAGACAATGGAGTGCAGTCCTCAGGGTCTTTACTCACGGTTATTACAGTCCAAGTTACAGACGCCAAAGTAACTTCCCTCGTCGTGCTGCGCTTACTCAGGGAGGGGCTGGGTCCACCCTCAGGTATCTCTGGAGTACTTAGCAGGACCCCCTTCTGTGTCCTCTCTCTGGCAGTCTACCTGCACCTCATACCTAGTGTCCCAATCCGGTACCTGCGGGCCTTGTCGGGCGACGTCTGTTCCGTCCCCTGGGTCCTCTGTAGCTACCTTCTTGGTGAGACTGATATGGACTGTTGGCTGCAGGACTTGAAATACTGCAGCCTCCAGTTTCTAGTTGAGTCATAAAGTTCTCTGCTAGTTGAGGGACCGGTCCCCTTTGTGTGGCCTGACCCCTCCACCTCCTGGTAGATTCGGGCGTACGGATGGCTTCCAGCACTGCCCGTACCCCTGGGGTCCCTTCTTACGTTCCTGGAGCCGTTCCTGCTCCCTCTCCTCTTCCTTCAGTCCTGGGCCTCTCACCAGGCCCTCTGCCTGAGCAGAGCTCAAGCAGAGCCCTGCCCCACTCCTCTCACTGTAGACTGACCATTCTCACTCTCTCCTCAGACTGTCTTGTCTTTCTAAGATGGCTCCTCTTTTTAAACCTTCCTCCCATGTGCTCCCCTAAGCTACTTCCTCCACCCACACCCACTACATAGTCCCTCCCCACAGCTAGGGACCCGGGACTGTGCTCTCCCTTAGGAGCAATCTCGCCCTACCCCACTGCGGGTATGTGTTGGATGCAGGTGTTAGGGTCCTGAGCTGTACTCCCTAATACCTGAGAGTGAGATACCACACCTCTGGGTAAGATGCAGTACCTCTGTGGCGACCGAACCCTCAGGGGTGCCACAGGGGCACCACAAAAGAGGATGGGGGCAGCCCATATCAGGATGGGGCAGCACATAACAGGATGGGGGCAGCAGAAAAGAGGATGGGGGCGCAGGATGGGTACAGCACAAAAGAGGATGCGGGCAGCACAAAGCAGGATGGGGGTAGCACAAAACAGGATGGGGCAGCATAAAACAGGATGGAGCAGCGCAAAAGAGGATGGGGACAGCACAAAACAGGATGGGGGAGCAGGATGAGGGCAGCACAAGAGGATGGGGGCGCAGGATGGGGGAGCAGGATGGGAGAAGCACAAAAGAGGATGGAGGCAGCACAAAAGAGGATGGGGGCACAGGATGGGGGAGCAGGATGGGGTGAGCACAAAAGAGGATGGGGGTAGCACAAAACAGGATGGGCGAGCAGGATGGTGCAGCACATAACACAATGGGGGCAGTACAAAAGAGGATGGGGTGCAGGATGGGGGCAGCACAAAACAGGATGGGGGTGTAGAATGGGGGAGCAGCATGGGGCAGCACAGAACAGGAAGGGGGCAGCACATAACAGGATGGGGGGCACATAAGATGGGGGCAGCACAAGAGAGGATGGGGAAGCAGGATGGAGGCAGTACAAAACAGTATGGGGTTGTAGGATGGGGCAGCACAAAAGAGGATGGGGGCAGCACAAGAGAGGATGGGGAAGCAGGATGGAGGCAGTACAAAACAGTATGGGGTTGTAGGATGGGGGTAGCACAAAAGAGAATGGGGGCACCACAAGAGAGGATGGGGGCACCACAAAAGAGGATGGAGGAAGCACAAAAGAGGATGGGGGCAACACAAAAGACTATGGGGCAGAACATATCAGGATGGGGACCGCACAAAAGAGGATGGGGGAGCAGCATGGGGAAGCAGAAAAGAGGATGGGGGCAGCACAGAACAGGATGGGGCACAGGATGGGGGCGCCACAAAAGAGGACGGGGCACCACAAAGCAGGATGGGGGCGTCGGATGGAGGCAGCATAAAAGAGGATGGGGACGCAGGATGGGGGCAGCACAAAAGAGAATGGGGCAGCACAAAAGATGATGGGGGAGCACATAACATGATGGGGGAAGCACAAAAGAGGAAGGGGGATGCACAAAAGAGGATGGGGCAGCACATAACAGGATGGGGGCAGCACAAAAGAGGATGTGGGGAAGCACAAAACACGATGGGGCAGAACATATCAGGATGGGGACCGCACAAAAGAGGATAGGGGAGCAGGATGGGGCAGCAGAAAAGAGGATGGGGGCAGCACAGAACAGGATAGGGCACAGGATGGGGGCACCACAAAAGAGGATGGAGGCAGCTCAAAAGAGGATGGGGGCACCAGAATACAGGATGGGGGCAGCACATATCAGGATGGGGCAGCACATAACAGGATGTGGGAAGCACAAAAGAGGATGGGGGCAGCACAAAACAGGATGGAGGCAGCACAAAAGAGGATGGAAGAAGCACAAAACAGGATGGGGGCAGCATAATAGAGGATGGGGCATTACAAAATAGGATGGGGACAGAGGATGGGGGCAGCACAAAAGAGGATGGGGCAGCACATAACAGGATGGGGAAGCACAAAAGAGGATGGGGCAGCACATAACAGGATGGGGACCGCACAAAAGAGGATGGGGGCACAGGATGGGGGCACCACAAAAGAGAATGGAGGCAGCTCAAAAGAGGATGGGGGCAGCACATAACAGGATGTGGGAAGCACAAAAGAGGATGGGGCAGCACATAACAGGATGTGGGAAGCACAAAAGAGGATGGGGCAGCAGAAAAGAGGATGGGGATACAGGATGGGGGCAGCAGAAAAGAGGATGGGGATACAGGATGGGGGCAGCAGAAAAGAGGATGGGGATACAGGATGGGGGCAGCACAAAAGATGATGGGGCAGCACAAAACAGGATGGAGCAGCACAAAACAGGATGGGGGCAGCACAAAACAGGATGGGGGAGCAGGATGGGGGCGGCACAAGAGGATGGGGGAACAGGATGGGGGAGCAGGATGGGGGAAGCACAAAAGAGGATGGGGGCAGCACAAAAGAGGATGGGGGAGCAGGATGGGGAGCAGGATGGGGGGAGCACAAAAGAGGATGGGGGCAGCACAAAACAGGATGGGCGAGCAGGAGGGGGCAGCACAAAACAGGAAGAGGGCAGCACATAACAGGATGGGGGGATCACATAACAGGATGGAGGCAGCACAAGAGAGGATAGGGCAGCACAAAAGGGGATGGGGAAGCAGGATGGAGGCAGTACAAAAGAGGATGGGGGCACCACAAAAGAGGATGGAGGAAGCACGAAAGAGGATCGGGGCGCAGGATGGGGGCAGCACAAAAGACGATGGGGCAGAATATATCAGGATGGGGACCGCACAAAAGAGGATGGGGGAGCAGCATGGGGAAGCAGAAAAGAGGATGGGGGCAGCACAGAACAGGATGGGGCACAGGATGGGGGCACCACAAAAGAGGATGGAGGCAGCTCAAAAGAGGATGGGGCACCACAAAACTGGATGGGGGCATCGGGTGGAGGCAGCATAAAAGAGGATGGGGACGCAGGATGGGGGCAGCATAAAAGAGGATGGGGCAGCACAAAAGAGGATGAGGGCAGCACAAAAGAGGATGGGGAAGCACAACAGAGAATGGGGCAGCACATAACAGAATGGGGGAAGCACAAAAGAGGATTGGGGGAAGCACAAAAGAGGATGGGGCAGCACATAACAGGATGGGGGAAGCACAAAAGAGGATGGGGCAGCACTTCACAGGATGGGGCAGCCCAAAAGAGGATGGTGGAAGCACAAAAGAGGATGGGGCAGCACATAACAGAATGGGGGAAGCACAAAAGAGGATGGGGGAAGCACAAAAGAGGATGGGGCAGCACATCACAGAATGGGGGCAGCACAAAAGAGGATGGGGGAAGCACAAAAGAGGATGAGGCAGCACATAACAGGATGGGGGAGGCACAAAAGAGGATGGGGCAGCACATAACAGGATGGGGGCAACACAAAAGAGGATGGGGGAAGCACAACAAACGATGGGGCAGAACATATCAGGATGGGGACCGCACAAAAGAGGATGAGGGAGCAGGATGGGGCAGCAGAAAAGAGGATGGGGGCAGCACAGAATAGGATGCGGGAGCACAAATAAGGATGGGGGCAGCACAAAACAGGATGGGGCGCATGATGGGGGCACCACAAAAGAGGATGGAGTCAGCTCAAAAGAGGATGGGGACACCACAAAACAGGATGGGGGCGTCGGATGGAGGCAGCATAAAAGAGAATGGAGACGCAGGATGGGGGCAACACAAAAGAGGATGGGGCATTACAAAAGAGGATGGGGACGCAGGATGGGGGCAGCACAAAAGAGGATGGGGGCGCAGTATGGGGGCAACACAAAACAGGAAGGGGACCGGATGGGGGCAGCACAAAATAGGATGGGTGCGTCGCATGGAGGTAGCATAAAAGAGGATGGGGCAGCACAAAAGAGGATGGGTATGCAGGATGGAGGCAGCACAAAAGAGGATGGGGCACCACAAAAGAGAATGGGGGCAGCAAAAAAGAGGATGGGGCAGCACATATCAGGATGCGGGCAGCACAAAAGAGGATGGGGCAGCACAAAACAGGATGGGGGAGCATGATGGGGGCGCAGGATGGGGGAGCAGCATGGGGGAAGCACAAAAGAGGATGCAGGCAGCACAAAAGAGGATGGGGGAGCAGGACGGGGGAGCAGGATGGGGGGAGCACAAAAGAGGATGGGGCAGCACAAAACAGGATGGGCGAGCAGGAGGGGGCAGCACAAAACAGGAAGAGGGCAGCACATAACAGGATGGGGGGAGCACATAACAGGATGGAGGCAGCACAAGAGAGGATAGGGCAGCACAAAAGGGGATCAGGAAGCAGGATGGAGGCAGTACAAAAGAGGATGGGGGCACCACAAAAGAGGATGGGGGCACCACAAAAGAGGATGGAGGAAGCACGAAAGAGGATGGGGGCGCAGGATGGGGGCAGCACAAAAGACGATGGGGCAGAATATATCAGGATGGGGACCGCACAAAAGAGGATGGGGGAACAGCATGGGGAAGCAGAAAAGAGGATGGAGGCAGCACAGAACAGGATGGGGCACAGGATGGGGGCAGCATAAAAGAGGATGGGGCACCACAAAACAGGATGGGGGCGTCGGGTGGAGGCAGCATAAAAGAGGATGGGGACGCAGGATGGGGGCAGCATAAAAGAGGATGGGGCAGCACAAAAGAGGATGGGGGCAGCACAAAAGAAGATGGGGAAGCACAAAAGAAGATGGGGAAGCACAAAAGAGGATGGGGCAGCACATAACAGAATGGGGGAATCACAAAAGAGGATGGGGAAGCACAAAAGAGGATGGGGCAGCACATCACAGGATGGGGGCAGCACAAAAGAGGATGGGGGAAGCACAAAAGAGGATGGGGCAGCACATAACAGGATGGGGGAAGCACAAAAGAGGATGGGGGAAGCACAACAAACGATGGGGCAGAACATATCAGGATGGGGACCGCACAAAAGAGGATGAGGGAGCAGGATGGGGCAGCAGAAAAGAGGATGGGGCAGCACAAAAGAGGATGGGGATGCAGGATGGGGGCAGCACAAAAGAGGATGGGGCACCACAAAAGAGAATGGGGGCAGCAAAAAAGAGGATGGGGCAGCACATATCAGGATGCGGGCAGCACAAAAGAGGATGGGGCAGCACATATCAGGATGGGGGCAACGCAAAAGGGGATGAGGGAGCAGGATGGGGCAGCACAAAAGACAATGGGGCAGCACATAACAGGATGCGGGAAGCTCAAAAGAGGATGGGGGAAAAGTGTGGGGCAGCAGAAAAGAGGATGGGGCGCAGGATGGGTACAGCACAAAAAAGGATGGGGGCAGCACAAAGCAGGATGGGGCAGCACAAAACAGGATGGAGGCAGCAGAAAAGAGGATGGGGCAGCAGAAAAGAGGATGGGGCAGCACAGAACAGGATGGGGACAGTACAAATAAGGATGGAGGCAGCACAAAACAGGATGGGGCAGCAAAAAACAGAATGGGGCGCAGGATGGGGGCACCACTAAAGAGGATGGAGGCAGTTCAAAAGGGCATGGGGGCACCACAAAATAGGATGGGGGTGTCAGATGGAGGCAGCATAAAAGAGGTTGGGGACGCAAGATCGGGGCAGCACAAAAGAGGATGGGACATTATAAAAGAGGATGGGGACACAGGATGGGGGCAGCACAAAAGAGGATGGGGGCGCAGAATGGGGGCAGCACAAAACAGGAGTGGGACCGGATGGGGGCTGCACAAAACAGGATAGGGGCGTCGGATGGAGGCAGTGTGGCGCCCTGCTGTGCATTGGTGCCACAGAACCCAGAAGGGTGCATGTGTAGCGCCCCGAGGGCTCGGCTGCTACAGGGGTATTGCACCTCAACCAGAGGTGTGGTATTCCACTCCCGGGTAAGGATGGAGTATGGACCAGGGCTCAGTTAGCTGTACACACACACTCCTCATTTCCGGGGGACAGCTCGACGGTGCTCCCATTAGTATGCAGGCACGACTGACTATGTCCCTGGCTGGAGTGGGGAGGGGGGAACCTAGTGATGTGGGAGCAGATAGGGGCTGGTTTCTGAGCATAGGAAGGAGCTCATTGGGTGCTGGTCACCTGAGCTCACACACAGAGGCGGAGGTATAAAAGGTGGGCACCATCTTAGTTCAGGCAGTCTGTTCAGTGGAGAAGTGACAGGGAGCAGAGGCTCTGTAGGAGCTCTGCTCAGAGGCAGGCCTAGAGAAAAGGCCGGGGCCAGAGAGAAGGAAGGAAGGAGAAGTAGGCCTAGAGAAGAGGCCGAGGAAAGGGGGAGAAGAAGGAACAGAAAAGGAAGAGAAGGAACCAAGGAGTAGAAAGGCTCAGAAACACGAAGGCAGAAGGGACCCTAAGGACCCGCGTGATATCGGGTGACGGGTCAGGCAGAAGAAGGGTACCGGATCCCAAGTTGGTGGAGGTAAATTATCCCTCAGCCAAAGACCGGAGGTCGTGATCATCTATTGGTGCGACCCTCTGCTAAACCTACTAGGAAGGCAACATATAGGATAGCGGGAAGCGGGGGCCAATGCTTGCCCGCAGAGATCCGCGGTAGCTGGACAGAAGTTTGGTCACTGGTGGGGCACGAGCCAGAGAAAGGACAGAAGGGGGTCCTGTGCCATGCTCCTGAATTGCCTGGGGGTTGACCGAGCCCCTCACCTGGTGGACGCAGCACGGCTTGGGCAGTTATTACCTGAGGAAGTGACTTGGATATCAACTGTGAGTAAAAGACCCTGGACTGCAACACGCTGTCTCTGTGTTTCTTACCGCGCCAGCACTAACGGTACTGGGACGCCCTGCACCACAACCCCCACCATCTACGCTCACTGCCCTGAGGCTACGCTCCTCCCGTGGGGAGTTATACTATTCTCTGCTGCACCCACAACACCAGCCTCAGCGGTCTGCCCTGCAGCGGCGGTTCACTCTGACCGCAATTCACGGGTGGCGTAGTCGGACATTCAAAACCCTACAAATAGACTGCCACAATATTGGTCTGACCACCCTGACCCACGGGACCGGGTTGCCATTACTACCCCCATCAGCACCGTACGCCAGAAGGCCCGGTCTCGAGTACCCCACGGCCCAGGGGGCGAGTCAGCTTTGGCGTAGTCGGCAGGATCGTGACCAACCCGCCACAAACGGGTATTGCGCGCCTGAAAAGAGACTGTTTCACTGTATTAAAGATGGCGCCCGCCCCAGAAGAACGGACGCCATAATGTGCGCCCCAAAAGACAACAGGAAGCCACCTCCCATCGTGGGCCAGGTCCCAGAATGGCGCCAAAGAAGGAGCCCACCCCCAACAGCCATGAGTGCGGCTGTAGAGATGTCCATCAAGGTGGGGGTCTGCCCCTGAAAGTGATTGTCAGCAGATTGCCCCAAGACCACCTCCAATGGGGGCGGAAAGAGAAGAAAACTGTGGGGAGGGTGTGGTTTGGATCAGTCTCACCAGATCGCACCCGGAGACGGAGAGAGACACCAGCTCCAGCATCCTGGCGCGTGGCCTGCTGCAGGCCGAGCCCCCATGCAGCCTCACAGAACTGATAGCACAGCTCCCCAAAGAGGACCTGGAGTTCATGCGGACTGCGCTGGAGGAGCTGGACCGTAGTATGGTCCGAGCGCAGCGGGACGTCATCGCCGGGTGGAAGGAGGAGATGGCCCGGCGGGTCGTGACCTGGCCGCAGGAGACGCCGCCAGCATGCAGCAGCGCACCTGCCCCGAGGGCGGAGAGAGGAGACCGGATGCCGAGCGCGGCGCCGCTGCAGAGGAAGGTAAGGGGGACACCCCTGCCCTGAGCCCGGATGCCGCGGGCTCACCCCCGGATCCGGTCACGGAGCCAGAAACCCCGGGAGCTGTTGCAGTAACCACGCTCCCGCCGCTTCCACCTAGGCCCCAAGCCGCGGGCACCGTCACCAAGCCACACCCCACGCCGTGCCCCTTGACCCCGGGCACAACCGGAAGCAGTCCGCCTCAGGCCCGGTCGCAAGGCTCGAGGCCCCCGGGCGCCTCTCGCCCGATAGCGCCCCCAGCCCCAGTACTACCACCACTGGGCGCGGACCTGTATGCCCAGCTGACAGGCCCGGACGGGTCTGAAGACCACCACCATGAGGAAGAAGGAGCATCAGGAGGATACCGCTACTAATGAGCGGCAACGTGCAAGTGTGAATAGTTACCCGACAGGGTACATGGGACTGTTTCCAGCTTTGAGTGTGGTCCCCGTTGGGACTGATATAGGACTGTTACCTGTTTAAATTTGTCCCCTTCCTAGTTACCTGGCTGAGGACTGAGAGCAGCCATCCCCTTCCCCACCTGGCTGAGGACTGAGAGCAGCCATCCCCTTCCCTACCCGGCCGAGAACTGAGAGCGGCCGTCCCTGTACATAGTTGTGCTTTTTTAAGGCGCCCCCTACTGGTTTTATAAAAGAACTGCAACGTCTACCTCAAGACAAGTTTGCTAGACTTTTGCACCTTTAAGAAAAATGGACACCTGGTCGCAAGTTGCACCGTGGCCAGTGAAGAAGAGAGTTTACTTGAAAATGTCTTTTATATATAGGATTGTTTTATATGCTGCTAAAAGAGTAATATGATAGTGAAAATGTTTATATAGTGTCTGATAAAAGAGTTCCGGTAGCGTTAAAAATATTTTATAATATCTAGTAAAAGGAAAATGTTGAAAAAGAGAAAAGTGTCTCCCATAAAGGGAATTGAATAATGTCGGTCGTTTTCTAAATGAAAAAGGTTATTGAAAAAGTTTTGCATGTCTTGAAAATCAAATGTTTTTTTGCTCTTTTCCAGCACGAGGACGTGCTGTGGTTTACCAGGGGGGAATGTAGCGCCCCGAGGGCTCGGCCGCTACAGGGGTATTGCACCTCAACCAGAGATGTGGTATTCCACTCCCGGGTAAGGATGGAGTATGGACCAGGGCTCAGTTAGCTGCACACACACACTCCTCATTTCCGGGGGACAGCTCGACGGTGCTCCCATTAGTATGCAGGCACGACTGACTATGTCCCTGGCTGGAGTGGGGAGGGGGGAACCTAGTGATATGGGAGCAGATAGGGGCTGGTTTCTGAGCATAGGAAGGAGCTCATTGGGTGCTGGTCATCTGAGCTCAGACACAGAGAAGCAGATAAAAGATGGGGGCCATCTTAGTTCAGGCAGTCTGTTCAGTGGAGAAGTGACAGGGAGCAGAGGCTCTGTACGAGCTCTGCTCAGAGGCAGGCCTAGAGAAAAGGCCGGGGCCAGAGAGAAGGAAGGAAGGAGAAGTAGGCCTAGAGAAGAGGCCAAGGAAAGGGGGAGAAGAAGGAACAGAAAAGGAAGAGAAGGAACCAAGGAGTAGAAAGGCTCAGAAACACGAAGGCAGAAGGGACCCTAAGGACCCGCGTGATATCGGGTGACGGGTCAGGCAGAAGAAGGGTACCGGATCCCAAGTTGGTGGAGGTAAATTATCCCTCAGCCAAAGACCGGAGGTCGTGATCATCTATTGGTGCGACCCCCTGCTAAACCTACTAGGAAGGCACCATATAGGATAGCGGGAAGCGGGGGCCAATGCTTGCCCGCAGAGATCCGCGGTAGCTGGACAGAAGTTTGGTCACTGGTGGGGCACGAGCCAGAGAAAGGACAGAAGGGGGTCCTGTGCCATGCTCCTGAATTGCCTGGGGGTTGACCGAGCCCCTCACCTGGTGGACGCAGCACGGCTTGGGCAGTCATTACCTGAGGAAGTGACTTGGATATCAACTGTGAGTAAAAGACCCTGGACTGCAACACGTTGTCTCTGTGTTTCTTACCGCGCCAGCACTAATGGTACTGGGACGCCCTGCACCACAACCCCCACCATCTACACTCACTGCCCTGAGGCTATACTATTCTCTGCTGCACTCACAACACCAGCCTCAGCGGTCTGCCCTGCAGCGGCGGTTCACTCTGACCGCAATCCACGGGTGGCATAGTCGGACATTCAAAACCCTACAAATAGACTGCCACAATATTGGTCTGACCACCCTGAGCCACGGGACCGGGTTGCCACTACTACCCCCATCAGCACCATAAGCCAGAAGGCCCGGTCTCGAGTACCCCACGGCCCAGGGGGCGAGTCACATGGATGGACTTCTCCACAAGAGGCCCTCACACATTCACACACCTCCACCCTACCACCTCAGACCAGCAGAGGGAGCCTGTTAGGGACATATATAGGGAGGGTGGAGCCAGGCAGCTCAGTTAGTTTCAGTTTAGTGTTCAGAGACAGAGAGGAACACAGCTCAGAGTTAAGCAGAGAGCGTGCTGACGCTCAGAGAGCAGTGAAGAGAGCAGCACGCTGGCTGCTGTGCTTAGGCGAGCCAAGGCCTACAGCACGTGTGAAAGCCTAGTGAGGGCCTTGAGTGGGCCGAAGGCGAGAGGAGAAGGAAGAAGTAGTGAGGGGGCAGAGGAGCATACCAGGCTCACCCCAATATATATATACCGCACACCGGGTCCGCGCCTACAGGGACGCTTTACACCCAGTAGGAACCACCGGAACCCCTGGAGGACTACAGGTCCCAGGTTCACCAAACGCTGACTACAGTACCAGGGCTAGGAGTCACGGAGGCCCCAGCATCCAGGGAGAGTCATCTCCAAGGAGAAGGCCCTACCACCAGGTCAGCAGGTGCAAGGAGAGACAGTAACCGAGCTAGGCCTAGCTCCAGGCAGGCCAGAAGCTTAGAGAATAAAGCAACGGATCAGTAGGCCCTATACCCGCTCACTGGGGTGAGTCCAGAAGAGCGCCCTTCACCTGGAGTACCCTGGACCGTGCCATCAGCATCACCAGTAAAGGTACTGAAGCTTACCCCCGTGTGAGTGTCCGTCTTTCCTCCGGGACCATCCTGCCATCTCTCCCCTGCACCACCATCCAGTCCACCCCACGCTGCCCTGAGGCCCGCTCCACCTGTGGGGAGCCATTCCATCACAAGCTGCCCTAACATCTGCCTCAGAGGACTGTTGCACCGCTGGTGATCCTCACCAGATACCACAGGTGGTGTCACGACGAATCCCCTATAAATATTTCCCCCCTTTTTGCACTGACCGCCCTGGGTCATGGACCAGGCCAGCCACCGTGATATCCCCCAACCGGCATCCAGAGGCCCGGCTGCCGAGTACCCCACGGCCCTGGGGGTGCGTCAGCAGCATAAAAGAGGATGGGGGCAGCACAAAAGAGGATGGGGATGCAGGATGTGGGCAGCACTAAAAAGGATGGGGCACCACAAAAGAGAATGAGGGCAGCAAAAAAGAGGATGGGGCAGTGTGGCGCCCAGCTGTGCTTGGTACCACATATCCTAGAGGGGTGCATTAATGGATTGCTCCACAAGAGGCCCTCACTACATTCTTACAACTCCACCTTCCACCTCATACCACCAGAGGGAGCCCGGATAGGCATATATAAAGGGAAGTTGGAGCTAGGCAGTGCAGTCTGGAATCTGGGAGCAGTCTGAGAAGAGTTACCTCAGGAGACAGAGCCAGTTCCAGCTCCTGCAGTGGTTGTTAGCCTGCAGTTGAGCATAACCCAGACTCAAGCGGCTCAGGTTAGTAAGCTAGGAGCGTTGCCGACGCTCAGAGAGTGGCAGAAGAGGCAGCCAGCTAACTGCCAGTGTGTATAGCCTAGCGAGGGCCTGAGTAGGCCGAAGGCGCGTGGAAAGTGAGTAACATAGGGGACAGAGGAGCTTAACCAGCTCACCCCGAAGCATATACCGGACACCGAGTCCGAGCTTACAGGGATCTCTATGACACAGTAAGGCATAACCGGAATCCCTGGAGAACTACAGGTCCCAGGATCGCTAAAGTGCTGATACGTAACAGAGCCGGGAGACACGTAGGCCCCGCAAGCTGAGGAGCGTGTACTCCAAGAAAAGGCCCTACCACAAGGTCAGCCAGCGCAGGACAGAGACAAAGTTAGGCCTAGCTCCAGGCAGGTCAGAAACTTACTACGCAAAGGCAGAAACAGGAGGCCCTATACCCGCTCACTGGGGAGGATCCTGAAATGCACCCTTCACCCTGCAGCGCTCCGAGATGTGCCTGAAATTCCACCAGTAAAAGGTACTGAAGAGAACTGTGTGTGTTTGCCTGTCTTTCCATAGGCCCGGCTGGGTCTCCCCTGTCCTGCATCCCCTCCTCATACGCTGCCCTGAGGCCTAGCTCCACCTGTGGGGAGCTATACCATCAAGCTGCTTTATCACCGGCCTCAGCGGACTGCCGCAGCGCTGGTGACTCTTACCAGACACCACAGGTGGCGTCACGAACTTCCATATAATTTATCCACCCTTTTAAAAGAGTGACCCCAGGGTACGGGCCCGGAGCCGACCACCGCGACATCCCCAAGGCCAGGCACAGGCCCGGGTACCGAGTAGTCCCCTATCCTCTGGGCTTGTCAGTAGAGATGAGCGTTGTTCTACTCGAACTGTTCGCCAATCTCAAATTCGAGCTGTTTTGGGCGGTGTTCGAGCCGGTCGGCGAACACGAACAATTTGAGAAAAATTCGGCTGTTCGAGGTTATGTTCGATAACTGTTCGTGCACCAAAATCATAACTGGACTTTTTCTCAGTAATGATGAAAATTAATGTTAATACGCAGTTTGAGTGTACAGCGGGGCGGGGGGAGGGGCAGGGGATGGATCTCTGCAGGAACAATGAAGATCTCCATTTTTTTTTCTCTTTCCCGCATTTGCAGTGGGGAGGTGCAATCTGTCAGCCTATCAGCAGCGCACACACGGAGCGAAGTGCTTTTTTTCACACAAGCAAGGGCATGTGTGATTGGCAGTGTATGTCACATGTCCTTGCCCTATAAGACCAAGCCATTTTCCCCGTCGCCACCATTTTCTCACTGCTGCAGCTGCGTGTTAGACGGCACCGCTGTTGCTGTGTGCGCTATACCTTGTTAATTTCAAGCCAATTTTCGCACAAATCTACAGATAGCTTGGGAGTAGGGAATAGTTGTGATTGCAGTCCTTTTAAGGACTAGGTTACAGCATTTCCTACGACTTTTATCAAGCAGGTCTGTGCTCTTAAATAGATAGATTGTGGGAGTAAAGACTAATTGTAATTGCAGTCCTTTTCAGGACTAGGTTACATCAGTTCCTATCAGTTTTTGCCAGGCAGGTCTGTGCCAGTGCTGTGCAAGTTTTTTTCACAGCATTTGGCTGAATCTAGCAAAGCTAATCCTTTTTGGCCTATTGCAGAGTGTGTTAGTCAGTGGAGTAGCCTATCTGTGTTGCAAGATATACCACCTGTGTATAGAATACCAATTTTTTTACTGCACCTAGTGAAGTAAAATCTTTTGGGCATAGCATCATTCTATTAGTCCATCTATACTGACCTCCAGCAGGTTGCAAATTGAATATAATTTTTTTCTGCATCTAGCTCTGAAAAAATATTTGGGCTTCTAGCGGTGTGTGGGACTTGGTCTATTAGTCCATCTATACTGACCTCCATCAGGTTGCAAATTAAAAATAATTTTTTTCTGCATCTAGCTCTGAAAAAATATTTGGGCTTCTAGCAGTGGTGGGACTTGGTCTATTAGTCCATCTATACTGACCTACATCAGGTTGCAAATTAAAAATAATTTTTTTCTGCATCTAGCTCTGAAAATATATTTGGGCTTCTAGCAGTGTGTGGGACTTGGTCTATTAGTCCATCTATACTGACCTCCATCAGGTTGCAAATTGAATAAAAAAAATTTCTGCATCTAGCTCTGAAAAAATATTTGGGCTTCTAGCGGTGTGTGGGACTTGTTCTATTAGTCCATCTATACTGACCTCCATCAGGTTGCAAATTAAAAATAATTTTTTTCTGCATCTAGCTCTGAAAAAATATTTGGGCTTCTAGCAGTGTGTGGGACTTGGTCTATTAGTCCATCTATACTGACCTCCATCAGGTTGCAAATTAAAAATAATTTTTTTCTTCATTTAGCTCTGAAAAAATATTTGGGCTTCTAGCGGTGTGTGGGACTTGTTCTATTAGTCCTTCTATACTGACCTCCAGCAGGTTGCAAATTGAATATAATTTTTTTCTGCATCTAGCTCTGAAAAAATATTTGGGCTTCTAGCGGTGTGTGGGACTTGGTCTATTAGTCCATCTATACTGACCTCCATCAGGTTGCAAATTAAAAATAATTTTTTTCTGCATCTAGCTCTGAAAAAATATTTGGGCTTCTAGCAGTGTGTGGGACTTGGTCTATTAGTCCATCTATACTGACCTCCATCAGGTTGCAAATTGAATAAAAAAAATTTCTGCATCTAGCTCTGAAAAAATATTTGGGCTTCTAGCTGTGTGTGGGACTTGGTCTATTAGTCCATCTATACTGACCTCCATCAGGTTGCAAATTAAAAATAATTTTTTTCTGCATCTAACCCAGCCAATAGTTTTGGCCTAATACCACAGTTTGGCCACTCAGCTCTGCTCGGTTACCATCCATTGTTTTTTTGTGCAAACAACTCCAGAGTTGTGAATTAGTTAACCACCAAAATGAGTGGAAAAAGGCCTGCTGCTGGTGGAAAGGGGAATAGGTGTGTTGGGAAGGGGAAAAAAGGTTGTGTCCGTGGGGTAGGTGCAGAAGAAAGACCATCTTCCAGCCAAACTAAAATGTCTACTTCTTTTAGCGGACAATGTGATAAGATCCCTTTCTTACGGCCACGCCAATCGCTACAAATTCCAGATGAGGCACAAAAACAGCAGGTGCTTCAACGGATATCAAGTGCTCCTTTAAGTGGGCTCTCCTCCACATCAACTTCAACATCACAAATACTCCAGTCCTCAAAGGTGTCACCCAAATCGCACTTGCTTCCTCACAGCTCCCAAATCTCCAGCTGCCCGTCTGAGTATGAGGTAGAACAGATGGTTGAGTCTGCAGAGCTGTTTACTCATACTATAGCCTGGGAATCAGAGGTCGGCTCCAGCGCTTCTGTGAATCCAGACGAGGAAATGATCTGCACTGATGCCCAGAATCTTTATGAGTCGGATCCAGGACCAGACGCAGAAGGTTCTGACCATAATGTAGACCCTCATTCCCAAACTGTAACTCCTGTTGGTGGAGACAATGAGGAAGACGATGATAAGACTCAAATACCTGATTGGAGCGACAACTTTAGTTTTTTGTCAGGGCAGGAACAGGTTGGCTCTGAGGACGACGGGTGTGATAACGCACAGGGTGATGATGATGAGGTCGGAGATCCCACTTACTGTCAACCCACAGTCAGCCAAGAGATGAGGTCAGCAGAGGAGGTGGAGGAAGATGCTAGTGACGACGAGGTCAGGTTGCGCCTTCCTGGACAGAGACGTAGTACTGGAAGCACGTCAACAACTGCATCCTCAAACACAACTCTGCCTCTCACCACAAGTCGTGGTGGCTCTTCAGGTCGCATGGGTGCTAAGCCTTGCATAGCCTGGGCATTTTTTCAGATCGATAAAGATGACCCAACTCGTGTTATCTGTAACATTTGTCAGCAAAAGCTAAGTAGAGGCCAAAAAATACATAGTTTGAGTACTTCATGCATGAACCGGCACATGGACATGAAGCATAAGTTGCAGTGGGAAGCTCAGTGTGCTACAATGCGGCCTAGCCGGCCGGGCCAACCACCGTCTGCCATATCTTGTGCATCCGCGGCCTCTTCATCCTCTGTGACTGGGGGGACAGCAGTCACACCTGTTTTGGGGCGCAGACCTGCCACCTCTTTACCCGCAACAGCCAGCGTGATTGGCAGGTCATCATTTTCTTTGGAGGTGGTAACACCAGCTGGTCTTGAGCGCTGTCCGACATCGATAGCACCACCTTTGGATCAAGGCAACCTAACATGTCCGCCTGCATCTTCCTCACAGACCGGCAGTTTGCCGGGGACACCCTTATCAACCCCGTCTAAGCACAATAGCCAGCCCTCGGTCCCTCAGATGTGGACAAGTAAAAGACCATTTCCTCCTAGCCATGAGAAAGCTAAGAGGTTGAATTTCACCATCTGCAAGCTCTTGGCTACAGAAATGCTGCCTTTCCGCCTGGTGGACACAGAGGATTTTCGAGACCTTATGTCCGTCGCAGTGCCCCAGTACCAGATGCCCAGTCGGCACTACTTCTCAAAGAAAGGTGTGCCTGCGCTCCACCAGCATGTCGCACACAACATCACCGCTTCTTTGAGAAACTCTGTGTGTGACAGGGTGCATTTCACCACAGACACTTGGACGAGTAGGCATGGACAGGGGCGTTACATGTCGCTGACTGGGCACTGGGTAACTATGGTGACAGCAGGACAAGGGGCTGCTGTCCAAGTCTTGCCGTCCCCACGAGTTGTGCGTCAATCCTCTTTATGTCAAAGTTCCTCCACTGCTTCTGCCTCCTCAACCTCCTCTCGGTCTTCCACCTGCACCCAAAGCCTGTCTGGTCATGCCACAAGCTTTCTAACTGCGCAGAAGGGATCCTGCACACCTCCTTACTATGCTGGCAGTAGGGCTCAACGTCATCAGGCGGTTTTTACATTGAAATGTCTGGGAAATGTGAGTCACACAGCTGAGGAGTTGTGGTCAGCTCTGGAGAACCAATTTCATGAATGGTTGTCTCCACTGGACCTGAAACCAGGGAAGGCCGTGTGCGACAATGCTGCAAACCTGGGTGCGGCCCTTCGCCGGGGCAATGTCACACACGTGCCTTGTATGGCTCACGTGTTGAACCTGGTTGTCCAGCAATTTTTAGCCCACTATCCCAGACTAGATGGCCTTCGGCAGAGGGCACGGTCGCTGTGTGCTCACTTCCGCCGTTCGCATCCCGCAGCTCAGCGACTTACATCTCTACAGAAGTCGTTGGGCCTGCCACTTCACCGGCTAAAATGCGATGTGCCTACCCGGTGGAATTCAACTCTGCACATGTTGCAGCGACTGTGGCAGCACCGACAAGCCCTGGTGCAATACGTTCTGACGTATAGCCTGGGCCAACGAGATTCAGAGGTGGGGCAAATCACGCTGGAGGAGTGGTCTCAGATCAGGGACCTATGCACCCTTCTGCACAGTTTTGAAATGGCGACGAAGATGTTTAGTGCTGACGATGCCATTATCAGCATGACTATTCCGGTGATTTACATGCTGGAGCACATGTTAAACAGAATTCGGAGTCAGGTGGTGGCACAAGAGGAGGTGGAGGAAGTAGAGGAGGAGGAGTTGTATGCGGAAGGGCTAACATCTGCAAGGTCCAGACGGTCGGCAGCACCAAGGCGGCAGGCATGTGAGGGTGGGGGAGATGGTTTTACCAGGGCGCATGGTAGCAGCCAAACTAGTGAGGAAGGTGCAGGAGCCCAGGAAGAAGTGGAGGACGAACTGATGGAAGACTCATCAGATGAGGGAGACCTTGATCACATTTCTGTTGTGCGAGGTTGGGGGGAGAGGACAGAGGAAGGAAGCATGATTGTTACCTCGCCACCAACACAACAGGGACTTGGTGCTCCTGGATGCGCAACACACATGAGTGCCTTCTTGCTGCACTACCTGCAACATGACCCTCGAATTGTGAGAATTAGAAATAATCCTGACTACTGGGTTGCCACACTGTTAGATCCCCGGTACAAAAGTAAATTTGCAGAAATTATTCCTGCCATAGAAAGGGATGCACGCATGCAGGAGTATCAGCAGAGACTGTTGCAGAATCTTACATGTGCTTTTCCGCAAAATACCAGTGGTGCACGTAGTGAATCTCACAGTTCCAACTTGCCAACCGTGGGACCGTCAAGTGTTCAGCACTCAAACCGTAACAGAACCACAGTATCTGCTGGTAACATCAATTTTGCGGAATCATTTCACCACTTTTTTAGCCCATCCTTTGCAAGGCCACAGGAGACAAGAAGTCTGACACATAGTCAACGCCTAGAGACGATGGTACAGGAGTATCTCCAAGTAAACATTGAAGCCACGACTGTGTCACTGGACCCTTGCTCTTTTTGGGCTTCCAATCTGGATAAATGGCCGGAGCTAGCCACTTACGCCTTGGAGATCTTGTCATGCCCCGCAGCCAGCGTTCTGTCTGAACGTGTGTTCAGCGCTGCTGGTGGTGTGCTGACAGATAAGCGCACGCGGCTCTCCACTGATAATGTAGACAGACTCACGTTCATAAAGATGAACAAATCATGGATCCGAAACGACTTTTCTACCCCTGTGTCATCCTGGGGAGAGTAAAAGCTTGATGATTGGTTAAAATCACCCTACCAACCGTTTTAAGCTTTCAAATTACTAATCATGTTTATCTGTATCTTGACTGGAAAATAATTTGGGCTTTGTAGCAGTGTGCAGCACTGATCCTATTAGGCCATCTATAATAAGCTTCACCAGATTTAAAATTAAAAATAATTTTTAGCTGCATCTAGCCCGGAAAATAATTTTGGGGCTCCGAGATGCGCAAGACACTACCTGCAGCATGACCCTCATATTGTCAGAATTCGAAGTAATCATGACTACTGGGTTGCCACACTCTTAGATCCCCCAAACTTTTCGATCAACCTTTTCATTTTAATAAAGACCAAAAAAATGGTCATTTTTGAAATTATAAGCATTAGCAGGTTGTTAGAAACTGAAATCAAACAGTTTTCAACTCAAAACTTTATTCTAGGTGATGTTACATTTTCACATAGGACCCCTTGTTCGAAAGGAGCTTCTGAACTCTCTCGTCCATTGAATTTGTCAGGTTTTGGATGGTTTCTGCTTCAATTGTTTTGCATGAGGACAGAATACCCTCCCAGAGCTGTTGCTTAGATGTGAACTGCCTCCCGCCATCATAGACACTCCTTTTAATGATGCTCCAAAGGTTCTGAATGGGGTAGAGGTCAGGGGAGCATGGGGGTCACACCATAAGTTTGTCCCCTTTTATGCCCATATCAGCCAGAGATGCAGATATTTTATGTGCAGCATGAGATGGTGCATTATCATGCAGAAAAATGATCTTGCTGTGAAATACACGGTTCTTCTTCTTGAACCATGGCAGGAAGTGCTGTTTGAGAAAATCCACATACATTATGGAGTTCATCTTTAGCGCCTTCAGGGATCCTAAAGGGGCCGACAATCTCTCTCCCCATGATTCCAGCCCAAAACATTACTCCACCTCCTCCTTGTTGGCACTGTAGCCGTGTTTGCGTGGGGTGTCCATCAACCAGGCATCCTCCACTCCATTCATCTGGACCATCGAGCGCTGCACGGCACTCATCCGTGAACAAAACAGTTTTGAAATCAGTCTTCATGTAATGTTTGGCCCACTGGAGCCGTTTCTGCTTGTGTGAAGTGGATAGAGGAGGTCGACAGGATGGCGCATGCACAGCTGCAAACCTCTGAAGGACCCTGCATCTTGTTGTTCGGGGGACGTTGGAGGCACAAGCAGCTTCAAAAACTTGTCTGCTGCTATGACAAGGCTTTTTTGCCGCTGCTCTTTCAACCTGACGTAATTGCCTGTAGGAAAGAGTCCTCAATTTGCAATTTATCAGCACGCACACGTGTGTACTGTGAATCAGCTACATACTTCTTGATTGCCAAGACACTTCATCCTGATCATCGCACAATGTTGATTGTAGTCATGCCTTGACCTAAACACTCCACAATTTGTTGCTTCTCAGCAGCCGACACATCCTTTTTCTTTCCCATTTTGGCAGAAAATGTAGGCTGCTTAATAATGTGAGAGAGCCTTCTTAAGTAGTCTTGCCTTTCATTGGACACACCTGCCAAACTAATTAGCACAGGTGTCTGCAATTGCTTACAGTGATATAAAGAGCCCTGACACACATCACCATCAATGAGTTTAACTGACAAACAAACAAATTCTTCCCTTATCACTCCTAAACACTTTTTGCATAATAATTTGGAACGCGGTGTACATGTGCTTTTCCACAAAACACCAGTGGTTCACGTAGTGAATCTTACAGTTCTAACTTGCCAACCGTGGTCTGTATGGAATTGTTCAATAAAGGGCCCAAAATTAAGATAACATAGATGGGAGAGGTCTCTATGAATAGGAATTCCTAAGTATTTGATACCCTGTGAGGGCCAGGCAAAGGGAAAGTTGGACTGGATGGAATCCTATATGGATTTAGGGAGGGAGACATCGAGGGCCTCAGACTTCGCTGCATTGATTTTAAAATTTTACCATGTAACAAAGTGATCTATTTCAGCCATAACAGCAGGGATGGATATATGTGATTGAGTGATATATACTAGGACATCATCAGCAAATAGAGAGCACTTGTACTCGGTGCCTCCCACCTCAATCCACCTAATATTGGGGTTATGGCGAATTGATGAGAGCAGGTGCTCCGTCACTAGGATGTATAAGAGAGGGGACAGAGGACATCCCTGCCTTGTCCCATTGGTGATTGTGAAAGGTGATGAAAATGTTCTGACGCACCCCCTGGGCCTTGGGACACCCGGAGCCGGACCCTTTTTGGTGGATGCTGGTGGTTGTAGTCTTCGTGGCGGCGATCCGGTTCCGTGGCTCAGGGCGGTCAAACCAGTGGCGGAACTATTTATGTGGTTTTGATGTTTAAATGTCCGACTACGCCACCCGTGGATTGCGGTCAGAGTGAACCGCCGCTGCAGGGCAGACCGCTGAGGCTGGTGTTGTGGGTGCAGCAGAGCGTAGCATAACTCCCCACGGGAGGAGTATAGCCTCAGGGCAGTGTATGCGGAGGATGGGGGTGATGGTGCAGGGCAGCAGCAGTAACGACACGGAGTCAGTGATGCAGTCCAGGGCCTTTACTCACAGTTCTTATTATCCAGACCACGTCTGCAGGTAACGGCTGCCCACGTCGTACTGTGCTCACCAGGTGAGGGGCTCAGACAACTCCCAGATAACTTTGGAGCACTTCACAGGACCCCCTTTGTGTGTCCTTTGTCTGGCCTTTCTTACCAACACTTCTGTCCGGCTGCCTCGGGCCTCCTCTTGGTAAACTTGGCGCCAGTTTCCCTGACCCTATGTGGTGCCTTCCTAGCGGGTGGAGCAAGGGGCTGCGCCACATAAAATGTCAGAGCCTCCGGTTTCTAGCTGAGGGTCGTTTCCTGCCTCCACTAGTTCGGGGACCGGTCTCCCCCTTTGGCCTGACCCCTCCACGCAGGTGGATTCGGGCGTGCGGTGGCGACTCGCCCGTCCGCACCCCTGGGATCCCTTCATTCCTCGTTCCTGGAGCCTTCTCCGCTCCTCTTCCTTCCTTCTCCCTCTTGCAGGCCTGGGCCTCTGTTACTAGGCCCGCCTCCGGAGCAGAGCTCATGCAGAGCCCCTGCTCCCTGCCACTTCTGCTCAGACTTCTCTGCACTGAACTAAGATGGTGCCCACCTTTTATACTCCCTTCTCAATGCACCCAGGAACTGCTTCCTCCCTGCTCCTGCACTGCAGGGTTCCCCTTCCTCAGTGTTCCCTCCCCCCACTCCAGCCAGGGACAGGGACTGTCGTGCCCATCTCAGGGGCATATTGGTCGCCCTGCCCCACGGCAATGTGGTGTAATGCATGCAGGTGTCGGGTCCTGATCCACACTCCATCCTTATCTGAGAGTGTGATATCACACCTCTGGGTGAGGTGCAATACGTCTGTAGCAACCGAGCCCTCGGTGCTACAGTTCCATTTATCTTCAGCCTAGGTGACGTATTGTGATACAGGGCCGTGATTTTGGCTATAAAAGGGTCCCCTAGACCCCTACCCCAAGCTTTTTAAGAGAATCATATATGGCGTGCCAGGAGACTCTATGGAATGCTTTCTCAGCATCCAACGAGAGTATCTACTTACAAATTTTTAACTGCATCTAGCCCAGGAAATACTTTGTGCCTAGTAGCAGTGTCTGCGAGTCAGCGGATTATCCCGTCTGTTAAGCAAGCTACACCACCTGTAGTTTGGACACTTAATTTTTTCAAAGGAAATGCTTCGGGACCACGGGATACTCAGTGAAGAGCATCAGGAGGCACCCCAAGGCATAGGGGCTGGGACTGGCACTAGGATGCCTTGCGGTGGACAGCCGAGCTCGATCCTTATAAAAGCTTTTTAACTGCAGCAGCTTTAGTGGACGCTACTGGAGCTGGAATTACGCGGCTGCTGGCATGAGACTTGCCCTCCAATAGATCCTTGTAAATGGATTTAAAGTGTATTCATTCAAATTAGAGGGACAATTTAAATTAAAAAGCTTAGAGCTGCCTCCACCACAGGGGGGCTCTCTCGACCCACCAGCGGACAGGCACCAGTATTGGGAGAGGGGGGCTGGCCGTCAGGGTTCACCGCGGCTCTGGCACAAACCCGGCGACACGGAGGTGGCACGGGCAGGAGCGGACTGGCCGTCTCGGCTTCTCACTTTTTGGATTTTAGAAGGGCATGACATGCCTATATCTGTGTCTCCCCCTCCTTTTACTCCTCCACCTCTTTTCTTTTCGCATGACTATATGTACTTGTCACTTTTCCATGTGTTAGTTGTGTCTTCTGAGCAGTTTGTCAGCTTTTGGACACCTTTGAAGGTGTTTTCTATGTGTTTCTATGTGTTTTTGTTTGCCTGCCATTGGTTTTAACGGTGTTCGAAGGTGTTCGACGAACAGTTCGACGAACAGTTCGGCGAACACACGGGTGTTCGACGAACCGAACCGAACTCGAACACTACGGGGGTGGCTCAACACTACTTGTCAGCAGCACATATCAGGATGGGGGCAGCACAAAAGAGGATGGGGGTGTGGCACCCTGCTACTCCCAGGTGCCACAGAACCCAGTAGGGTGCATGGATAGACTTCTCCACAAGAGGCCCTCACACATTCACACACCTCCACCCTACCACCTCAGACCACCAGAGGGAGCCCTGATAGGGACATATATATATGGAGGGTGGAGCCAGGCAGTCAGTCAGTTGGAGAGAGTCAGACAGAGAGAGTCTGAGGAGAGTGTGCTGGTACTTAGACCAGTGAAGACGCAGCACGCTGGCTGCTGTGCTTAGGCGAGCCAAGGCCTACAGCACAAGTTGAGTTCTGAGGGCCCCGAGTGTGGCCGACGGCAAAGAGGAGAGGAGAGAGGAGTTAAGGGGGCAGAGGAGCGTACCAGGCTCACCCCGAACTATACACCGGACACTGGTTCCATGCCTACAGGGCCCCTTTATACCCAGTAGGGATCACCGGATACAAGTCTCAGGTCGACCAACGCTGACTACAGAACCAGGGCTAGGAGTCACGAAGGCTCCAGCGTCCAGGGAAAGTGATCTCCAAGAGAAAGCCCTAACACCAGGTCAGCAGGTGCAAGAGAGAGAGACAGTAATTAAGCCAGGCCTAGCTTCAGGCAGGTCAGAAGCTTAGCAAGTGAAAGCAATGGATCAGGAGGCCCTATACCCGCTCACTGGGGAGAGGCCAGAAGTGCACCCTGCCTACCGAGTACCCTGGACCATACCTGCATCTACACCAGTAAAGGTACCGAAGTGAACCCCCCCCGTGTGAGTGTCTGTCATTTCTCCCTAAACTGTCCTGGCCGTCTCTCGCCTGTTCCACCATCCATTTCCCCCACGCTGCCATGAGGCCCGCTCCACCTATGGGGAGCCGTTCCATCATAAGCTGCCCTAACATCCGCCTCAGAGGACTGTCGCAGCGCTGGTAACCCTTACCAGGCACCACAGGTGGCGTCACGAACACTTTACAAATCCCCTATAAATAATATTCCCCTTTTTGTTTCTGTGCCCGCTGCCACCGGGTACTGTGCGCCTTAAAAGAACACTTACTGTGGTGAAGATTTCCCGCCATTCCCGAGGTTTCCCGCCATTTTCCTGTCGCCGCACAGGAAGAAGAGGGGCGTAACTGCGGGAACCCGAGGGGCGTGACTGTAAAAGCGTGCGAAGCCCAGGACATACCCCACCCTTGACGTCAAACCAGGAAGCGCCAGGTCCTGGAAGGAGTCCAGTGGACGCTCTGACGTCAGACGCGAGCGACGCAAGGTCCTGGAAGAAGACCGCCGCCCGCGGAGCTGCGGCCTACCCGATGAAAGAAACAGGAGGTAGGCTACGGTTCACTAGGGGGGCACAACCATGACCGACGACCAGCGAGATGCCGGAGCACCGGATAACGCTCCTGATGCTCAACTTGCGCCCTGTCTGGATTCAAAAGAAAAATATGCGATGTACTGGACATGTATTCTATGACTGGTAAACAGAGAGCCGCTGTTGTGCTGGGACAATTGACTGGTGCCGCAGAGCGGGAAGTTGAAATCTGGCCAGCCGCAGACCAGAAATCAGTATCCATCATCTTTAAGAGACTGCAAACTGTCTTTGAAAACCGCACTGAGACATATCTGCAGATGAGGTTCTACCACTGTACCCAGAAATCTGAGGACAGTATCCGGGACTACGCCTGGCGCTTACAGGAGGCCCTGCGGGCCCTGAAACAGGTTAGTCCAGCCAGCATACAAGATGAAAATAAAATGCTGACGGAACAGTTCATCTGGGGGTTGAGGTCCCAGGAGGAGAGCAGAACTGTATGATGGTGGGCCTTAGATCATCCAGATGCCACCTTTGACACCCTTAAGGACATGGCTATAAAGGGTCTGCAGCCCCTGGAAACAACATATACTGCTATCCAACATTACCAGGGCGGGGCCACCCCAGTGCCCGCAGCACCCACTGCTCCTTCATTAACGGCTGAAACAAAAATGCAAACAGTGCCCCCTAGCGAGCTGGACAGCCTGCGCTCTGAAGTGCGTCAGCTAAGTAAAACCCTGGCCACTGTCCTGAGCACCCTGCAGCTACAGATGGAGCCTGAGCCGGAAGGAAGGATCCTACTCGCCGACAGCCCTGAGGATGTCCCCTGGATGAGGAGAAGAAGGAAGACAACGCCACCCCGGAGGAGGACAACGCCACCCCGGGGGAGAACCAACGACCAACGTCGCCCTCCAGGAGACTTCATCTGCTACCGTTGCCACAAGGCAGGCCACACAATGCGGACCTGCCCTTTAAACGAGAAAACCCTGGGGACGAGGGCTGACACCCAGGAGTAGACCAACCAGGCCCATCAAACTGGTACCAACGATTCGTGGGAGGAAGACCTTTCCTGTCCATTGTGCTGGATGGCATCGCGACACCTGCCCTGCTGGACACTGGATCTCAGGTAACCATCATGCCTGATGTCCTCTACAAAAGGTTCTGGTCCGTAGACGAACTTCACCAGCCAGATCCAAACCTTTCCGTGTATGCCTCCAATGGCCTTCCCCTTAACCTAGTCGAGGTTAAGGATATGGCAGAAAAGGTCGGAAGAGTGGAACTGAAGGACCAGGGACTGATTGTAGTAGAGACTAATCCTGGTGATACAGACTTGTACATGATACTTGGTACTAATGTTGTTGGCAACTGTTCGGGAGAAGTGTTATTCTTGCTTCAACAGATTGCTGACACTGCCAAGCCAGGGCAGAGGAGGGCACTCCAGAAAGAGATCCGAGACCTCCTGTACCAGCAACAGGTAAAGCTAACAGGTGGTGAGATTGGTAATGTACGGGTGACAGACCCGATACCCATTGTGATCCCCCCGATGAGTGAAATGCTGATTTGGTGTAGAGCAGCAATAGGTCTAAGAGGACAGAACTACCAGGCGGTAGTGGAGCCCATTAGCTCTGAGCACAGACCTACACTCTTAACTGCCAGAGGGATGGTTGATGTTCACAATGGGAGGGTACCCATCCGTCTCCTAAATTACGGGGAGGAAGAGGTTAAGCTGCCACGATACTCCACTGTTGACCGGTTGTATACTGTGAATGATGATGCCATACACACAGTAGAGTTCTTAAACTCATCAGACACAGTGAAGGATAATGACTCAGAAACCCAGGTGGGGGATTGGTGTCAACAGCTCCATGTTGGGACTGCCGCCACTCCTGTCCATCAAAAACAAGGTGTACACAGGGTGGTCCAGGAATACGAACAGGTATTCAGCAAACACCCACTTGATTTTGGGAGGATTAAAGGGGTACAACACCATATACCCACAGGTGACCATCCACCCATCAAAGAACGTTACAGGCCCATACCACCAGCACACTACCAGAAAGCGAAGGAGATGTTGCATGACATGAAGAAAGCAGGGGTAATAAGAGATAGCTGTAGCCCCTGGGCAGCTCCCCTGGTCCTGGTCAGGAAAAAGGACGGAAGCATGAGGATGTGTGTAGATTACAGACAGGTAAACCGCATACCACATAAAGATGCATACCCTTTGCCCCGTATAGAGGAATTCCTGGCTGCACTAAAGTCTGCAAATTACTTCTCTACCCTTGACCTCACTAGTGGGTACTGGCAAGTAGCAGTTGCTGAGGATGACCGAGAGAAGACGGCCTTCACCACCCCGATGGGACTCTGCGAGTTCAACAGTATGCCGTTCGTACTATGCAATGCCCCTGGAACGTTCCAGAGATTGATGGAGTGCTGTTTGGGACACCGTAACTTAGAGACCGTGCTGCTATACCTGGACGACGTGATAGTGTACTCCAAGACGTATGAGGACCATTTGAAGCACCTGGCGGAGGTATTTGAAGCATTGTCCTGGTATGGGATGAAATTGAAACCCTCCAAGTGCCACCTGCTCAAACAGAAGGTTCAGTACCTGGGGCACATCATCAGTCCAAAAGGAGTAGCACCAGACCCGGAGAAGGTCACTGCCATCCAGAAATGGCCGGAACCAAAGAATCTCAAGGAGGTACGTCAGTTTCTGGGACTGGTCGTGTATTACCGGAGATTTGTAAAGGACTACACCAAGAAGGCAGCGCCTTTGCAAGATCTCCTGGTAGGACAGTTCAACAGAGGCAAAACTCCCCCCTTCCAATGGGGTAAACAGCAGGCTGAGTCCTTTGCAATGATGAAAGAAAGAGATCCTGACTGACGAAGAAATCCTGGCCTACCCTGACTACAGCCAACCTTTCCTGCTGTACACTGATGCCAGCAACGAGGGACTAGGAGCTGTGTTGAGTCAGAAGCAGTATGGCAAAGAGAAGGCGATTGCCTATGCCGCAGGAAGCTTCGTCCTACTGAGAGGAATCCAGAAAACTATAGCTCCTTCAAGTTGGAGTTCCTGGCCTTGGTCTGGGCCATCACAGAACGATTCAAGCACTACTTGGCCTCCACTAAGTTCACGGCCTATACTGACAACAACCCCTTGACACATCTAAAGACAGCCAAATTGGGAGCCATGGAACAGCGTTGGATGGCCCGACTGTCAAACTATCAGTTCACTATCCAGTACCGGGCAGGCCACAAGAACGCCAACGACGATGCCATATCCAGAATGCCTCACCAGTCGGACACTGAAGAAGAAGTAGATGACCTGGAGGAGATTGAGCTACCTGCCTTCCACAGAAATGGGATCGTCCACGAGCAGCTCACCTCCAGGAGGTATCGTGGTAAGACACTAAACCCTTTACCTCATCACAGTTGGAAGGAGACCCAGGACAGTGACCCAGTTGTCAGCCGTATCAAAGAACTGATAACCCAGGAAGGTTCCTCCCTGGAGAAGGACGCTCCTCCACAAGCCAAGCAACTGTGGAATGAGAGAAGTCGGCTGTTCATCTATAGAGAGAAGCTGTGCCGAAGGTATTTCAACCCTAGGACCCATGAGATGGTATGGCAGATCGTAGTGCCCAGGACAGACATCCAGATGGTGTTGGAGGCCTACCACGATCAAGCAGGGCACTTTGGCTGGAAGAAACTGGAAACCCTCCTGAAGAATCGGTTTTATTGGGTTGGAATGCGGAGTTCCATAGAGAGGTGGTGCCGGGACTGTGGACCCTGTAGCCTCAGAAGAAAAGACTACCTCTTGAAGCTCATCAAGAGAATGCCAAGAGTGTGCAAAGCAGTCATCAAAACAAAAGGTGGCTACTTTGAAGAACCTAGAATATAAGACATATTTTCAGTTGTTTCACACTTTTTTGTTAAGTATATAATTCCACATGTGTTAATTCATAGTTTTGATGCCTTCAGTGTGAATGTACAATTTTCATAGTCATGAAAATACAGAAAAATCTTTAAATAAGAAGGTGTGTCCAAACTTTTGGTCTGTACTGTATATATACAGTACAATGCCAAAGATTTCACTTCTTACATTACATGAGCGATATCTATAGTAAATTTTACAATAGCTCAGAAACCAGCTAATCATCGCAGCGCACAGTGCAGACCGGACAGTATAGTCCTCCATACAGTATTATGGGGACCACATAGTCCTCCATACAGTATTATGGGCCCCATATATTGCTCCATACAGAATAATGGACCCCATATATTGCTTCATACAGAATACTGGCCCTCATATAATGCTCCATACTGGATACTGGCCCCCATATAACGCTCCATACAGGATACTGGCCCCCACATAACACTCCATACAGGATACTGGCCCCCTTATAATGCCCCATGCAGGCTGTGCCCCCCCACATAATGCCCCATGCAGGCTGTTTCCCCCTCCATACATAATGCCCCATGCAGGCTGTTTCTCACCCCCCACATAATGCCCCATGCAGGCTGTTCCCCCCCACATAATGCCCCATGCAGGATGTCACTAACCCCCTCATATAATGCCCCATGCAGGATGCCACCCCCCCATATAATGCCCCATGCAGGATTTCATTCCCCCCCATATAATTCCCCATGTGTTCATACATAAAGAAAAAAAAAATCAAATACTCACCTCACTTCTCACCTGCTGCCGCTGCTCCGACCGGACTCCTCACTTGCGCCGGCATCTTCCTGCTCTGCGCTGCCTGTGATGGCTCAGCAGAGGGCGTGGTGGAAAGACGTCACCCGCCCTCTGACCTGAGACGTCACAGTAAGAGGACGCAGAAGACACCAGAGCTTCTGCGGAGGCACAGGGAGAGGTAAGTATTGTGCCAGCTGCCGTTGCCCTGAGCAAGCAGGGGAGGGGGTGGCAGGCACTAGCACTGGCACCGCACTCCTCTGCTCATGGGTCCCATAGCGCGCAGGGGTGCCCGATGGCGAGTGGGCCTCCCTGCCTACTCAGGGCCCCGGCACTTGCCAGGGTGTGCTTGTGTCACGGGTGTGTTGCCACGAAGATCGTCACGATTGCACAGCCTGACTTCTCGCAGCTGAGTTTTTGGTGTTTTGTGTTTTTCGGCAGTGAGGGAGTTAACTCTCTCTCTCTGTGCTAGACGAGGTCCAGCCTCGCCCAGCTGCAATCAATGCTGCAGTAGTGGGACTCCTTCAAATGCCTGCTGGTCTGTTAGGGAAGTGTCGGTGAAAGCATTGATTGCAGCTGGGCGAGGCTGGACCTCGTCTAGCACAGAGAGAGAGAGTTAACTCCTTCACTGCCGAAAAACACAAAACACCAAAAACTCAGCTGCGAGAAGTCAGGCTGTGTAATCGTGACGATCTTCGTGGCGACACACCCGTGACAGTTTGGTGCTGATGCAGGGCCTGTGTGTGAGGTTGCCAAGTCTCAGAGCCACCACCAGGTTCCAGTTATTGTCACTCATGACCTTGCCTGGTTGTAGCTTCAATGATGACAGCCACAGATCTGCCTGCTCTGTTACAGCTGTCAACAACTCTGCAGCAGTGTGTGGTTTGTCACCTAAGCACAATAGCTTCAGCACAGCCAGTTGCTGCTTGGCTGAGGCAGAGCTGCAGTGCTTCCTGCTTCTGACTTATGTGTTCATTTCGGAGATGGAGTCTGAAGAGGAGGAAGAGGTGCAGGAGCTGTAGAATATGGGGGCAACCCTGATTGACCCAGGGCCCTCAATCCTCGGCGTTGGGAGGACGAGTTCGATCCCAGGGTATGACTGGGTTCCGGCTTCCACTATATTAACCCAGTGTGCCGTCAGTGAGATGTATCATGCCCGACCACAAACACTTGTCCACGTATCCGTGGTTAGGTGAACCTTTCCAGTAACTGTGTTGTTGAGGGCACGGCTAATGTTCTGGGACATGTGCTTGTGTAAGGTGGGGATGGCACACCAGGAGAAATAGTGGCGGCTGGGGACCGAGTACCGAGGGACGGCCGCTGCCATGAGGTTGCAGAAATATTATGTCTCCACGAGCCTAAAAGGCAACATTTTGAGTACAAGCATTTGAGACATGTGGCAGTTTAGCATTGTGGCCTGTGGGACAATAGCTGCGTATTTGCACTTGCGTTCAAAGGACTGGGTTAGGGACAACTGAACACTGCGCTGGGACAAGGACATGGACGTGGTTGCTGATGGTGGTGGTTGCAAGTGTGCAATGACAGGTGCAGGGCAGGAGGCATCTTCACCTGCGCCTTGGACAGGGGATGCGTGCACGCATAAAAGTAGAAGTGGCAGTGGTGTCACCCGCAGACACTTTCTGGACCCTGGCGTTCGGCCCAACTTGTTGGGTGCTTTGCTGTCATGTGTCTGAGCATGCTGGTGGTGGTCAGGCTGCTAGTTTTGCTGTCCCTGCTGATACTGGCACAGCAGATGTTGCAAATGGCCTTTTTGGGGTTAACTTGACAGTCTTTAAAAAGGAGCCAGACTTGGGAAGACCAACAGTTGGACTGGCAACTTCTCTCATGTTGGTGTTCTTGGAAACAGTTGACCGCCTTGTGTCTGTGGCCACCCCACTGCTTCTTCCTGCCTGTTATGGTGCTACACCTGCCACTCCCTCAGTGTTGCTGTCCTCACTATGCATGTCACCTTGCCAGGTTGGGTCAGTGACTTCATTGTCCACCACCTCGTCTTCCATGTAGGCAGCCTGGGTCTCCTCCTCACTTGCTGGCAATTGTGTCTCATCATCATCCACCTCTTGCGACAGTAATTGCACTTTCCCACCATTACCTTCCTGTGACCATGGCTGCTCAAATATTTGGGCATCGCTACTTGTGATCTCCTCTTGCCCTGCTTGAAGCGGGCCGGGCGAGAGGCCCGAATTTATAAATGGAAAAGTGAACAACTCTTCTGAGTGTCCAAGTGTGGGATCACTTGTCTCCAGGCACTCGGCATGCTGGGAGGAAGGAAGATCAGGGTGAGGAATATGTGGTCCAGACTCACGGCTACTGAGACTGGACTGTATGGAAGACAGGGTGGTGGTGGTGGTGGCAAAGTGACTGGAAGCATTATCTGCTATCCAACCAACAACCTTTTCGCACTGCTCTGGCTTAAATAGTGGTGTTCCGTGGTCCGCCACAAAGTGAGACAGGAATGTGGGGCGACATGATGTGGGTGTTTGTTGTGGCACAATTTCAGCTTGCCCACAGCCTCGGCCTCCGCGTGTACCATCACCATCACGTCCACTTCCCCGTCCCTTGCCACGCGCCTTGGCCATTTAAATGAAGTATTATATTTGGTACGCTCCCAAAAATTTCAGTATTATTACCACAGTAATATCTGATCACATCTGATGACCACGGTTTCAGGCAGTGGCCTTATAGTATATTATTGTTCAGCGCCCAAGTGTGAATAGGTTTGAACAACACACAACTGGCAGACTTTAAATGGAGTGTAATATTTGGCACAATCCCAAAAATGTCACGATTATTACCGCAGTAATATCGGATCACGTCTAATGATGGACAAATCTGACAAGCAAATGGAGCTGTAAAATGGTGTATTATATTGCTTTTCAAGCAAATAATCAGGATTAAGAGCAAAAAGAATATTAGCCCTGATATCTAGGCTATGGATATCTGTAACAGCAGCAGCAGCAGACAGAACGTGCAATGGACCCTATTCTGCTCTGTACACTCTTCACAAACTATGGCTGCCTAACTCCTGTTATCACCAAGATTAATATGCATCTGGATTAGTCCTTAGAAGGACTGTTAGTTGAGCTGTATATTGCTCTGGAATATCTGACTAAATCAACCGCCAATGGTCACCATAGATTGAAATAACTAAGGACCCTATTGTCTGAAACGCGTCTGCCCCTGCTCTGGGGTTTTGACATATTGCTGTGAGAACTTTTATCTAATAAATCTTGGATTTTACATACTTCTGAGGACTAGCCCTGGTAGTCTGGAGATATGCTTAACGAAAGTCAGGCCCTTTCATATTCACTATGACATAGCCCGATCATTGAGCATGACCTGACAGCCCAAGGTGGTAGATGTCTAGTATACTGTATTGATTTACTGTGGCCCCTTGTCAAACTGTCCCCGGTACCCAGGGGCGTCTGCATATGGAGTCCAATCTATGTCTCTGCACATGTACATGGATTCAACATGTTCAGTCTTGTGACTCAAACTTAATCCTGTAAAACGATGATTAGATGAGACCTGATGACACGGATGTGCTGACGAGGTGTTCTCCAATTAAGGAGTTATTAAAATTGATCCATCATAAAACATGTCATCCACAGTAATCCCACTTCCTGGCCAGGTCTCTGGAAGATCTGACAAAACTGTTGAAGCGTTAAGTTGGACTCAGTCGATGTTAATGTAAGCCAGGACTTAAGAAATGGAGGTCAATTCAGCACAAGCAGTTGTGCAGCTCCATTGGTTGCTCCAATTTTCCACCTGACACAAATGAGAGAACAAAATAGTGGTCGTGTCCTGTACAGACTTAGCAATGGGGCTCAGGAGCTTCAAGATAGAGTTCCTTGCATCTGTGATATGTCCACCACTTAAGCAGGGATTTTTTCTAAATACTACAAGGGGAGTCTAACATCACTCCGACCAACTAGAAGAAATTGCCACCATCTCATGATTAGAAGGCTTCCTGCTGCAACATGTCTATGGGTAGGGGAACCAACTATATGTGAACCCTCATCAGTCAACCAGGAGACATGGTCATAAATGTAGTGTAAATAGCATCAGTTGTTCCTTTTGTAGAACTAATAGACAGTGGACTTCTTCTTCTTCTCCCATGTGTAGATAGTTCTGTGATATAGTAGCCACCTTTGGTGTTTCCATTACGAAAGCTCAGGTTTGAGTCAAAAAGAGAATGGCGATTGGGTAACATTCCTGGCTAGTAAAACCTGTCAAAAAGACCAAATGTTTGAGAAGACCATTGTTATGATCTGCAACAAGAACTAAGGAAAGATAGGGGAAAGCTGTCCCTACAGTAAGACTAAGCTGAATCCCTACGACGTAGCGGGCTGCCTGTTCCTAGTGAACAGACCCGCCTTAGTCCTCGGCTAGTCTGAACGAAGACCTATAGAATTAAGGGAGGGGTCCCTAAAAGAACTAAGGACTGGGACAAAAATGGGACACCTCCTAAACAGAAATTGTTGTAAACACAAAAGACAAACTGACAAAAATTACTAGAGGTCCAAGAGGACCAAGCGAACTGACAGAGATAGGCACCGAAGCACCAGGCTAGCAAAACAGTCAACAACACTGAAGCCCAGCAAAGCCAGAAGGGCAGAGCTGGAATATAAAGGCAGATGGTCACGTGACCGCAAACCACAAGATGGAAAAAACAAACAGGAGGGTTCTAACAACCATCCTCACATTTTCCCATTCTCATAGGTTGTCCTCTTCTTGAGATGACCAGCAGTAAAGCAATGATCAAGTCGGATATGAAGACAATGGAAATAACATCCAATTAAGGAGTTTTTAAAACTGATCTATCATCCGTAGTAATCCCCCCACCCAGCAGAAGACCATTTTTGACTGCAATATTAAGTGATTTTCTAGAAGAAGCTGGACACAGTCAACGAAAGCTCTGCCAACGTGTAGCCCATTCTGGATTCCATGTACCTCCATTGACAGTTTGTGATCTGTCGAATGGGTGGAAATCTTATGTACAGAGGGTCAGCTTGCCCCTACATTGGCCATAGATAAAACACAACTTGACTATTGTGACCATTCTCTTGTTCCCATGTACGGTGACAAAATATCAGTCAGGTTTGAATGGTGCAAGGTCAGATTGAAACATTGGTGGTTGATAATCCATGAGATCTGCGAAAAGGCTTTCATGAGGCAAATTCATAATGACAGAGGCTAATTATATCTGAGAAATTATAAATATGACAGGAGGTCAGAGGAGCATCATTATGGCCAATTATTCTGAAAACTCGATGAACAGGTTAATTAAAGCAGTGACACGTACCAGGGCTGGGGCTCTCGAGCTTCCCTTCTGATTCATATAGGTGAAATCCAGGGTCATCAACACCAAAGATTTTAATTAAGGGTCATGTGCTCTTGTGATGCAGCCCCCTGGTTGATGGGACATGGAGGATGTCATGGCCCCTTGAACCAGGGGCAGATGGACAATGGCTGAAAACAGAGACCTTCTATCTGACAACATTCCCACTGACAGGGTGTGCGTGCTGCAACAGGTAGGGTGTTCCTAAGTGTCTCATTCTAGGCAGAACCAAAGTAATTGATGGTGCAGGACTGACTGGTTTGGGTTGGGACTGCAACCTCCTTCTTAAAATAACTAGGGCATCGTATTCCTATAAATGATGACCAACACACATCATTCCAGCTCTTCTCTGTGTGCTGACAGTATCTGGTGGAGGTAAGTGTGCCCCTAATATCTACTACATGGGGACATAGAATTACTGACTTGTATATTATAGGGCATTGTGTTACAACAGATTTTCTTTTTACTTGTATTTTTTTTTTTATTTCATTTGATTTTTAGATCTCTTTTATGTACAGTTTGGTAAATTCTTAGAATATAATATATCTTCTTGAGAACTGTTCCCTTGGATGTAGGGTGAGGGTCTATATATGGAGCATTTTACATCAATCTTAACAGTTCTAAGGGGTGTGAAAATTGTAAAATTGCTAAAATTTAAGAACTTTTTAAAATCCCATTTTTTGACAAATGTGGCCCAATTTGCGCTGCTTTCTCCAATTGCCAAAGTGATACATCTTACGGTGCTACTGATAAAGCACTGATGGAAGGAAGGTTTGTTTGCGTATTTGTTTAGGATTTGTGTTGAGGACTCCAAGTGGACAGATCTTCTGTAGCCGAACCAAGTAATGACCTGTATGAATTATTTTAGTCTAATTTTCTTTCTAAAAATTATAACAGGTCTCATTTTCCCCATATAGGACCAATTAACGATTTGTAATCATGTCGAAACTCATCGAAGCGATCCAGAACATCATTGGGATTTTTCAGAATTATTCCCAGAAAGATTGTAGCCACATTAAGCTGAATAAAGATGAACTCAATCTTCTCATTCAGAATGAATTTTCAGACGTCATTAAGGTAGGAAGCACGGGAGTTACTAATCTAAGAGTTGTCACACAAGGGTGGTCCTCAGGGGCATGTCATAAAGAAAACAAAGTCAGGGCTTACAACTTTGAACCTCCTGATTGGCTCTGACTTTGTCTGATAAAATGAAGGGATAATACACATGAGCATGTAATTTTTCTACTAGTCCTTTTACCTCCATTATCTTTTTCTAGTAATATAGCTACTTATAAGAGTATGATATCCTTACATCTCATTGTGCAGGATGGATTTTGACCGACAAAGGTCACTCTCACCAAAAATAGACGTAAAGCTTTTGAGTAAATTATTACAGGAAAAATATAAAAATATATACAAAATGTAAGCAGGAACCTCCTCACATGAGAGGACACATGAAAAGTTATCAATATTCGTGTTGGTAACTATTGGAGGGTGTAGCCTTGCCCCGCCTCCAATCAATCCCACGCGGAGCTGCCCATAGACAAGCAGAGTTTGTGTGACCAATGCCATTTGTGCACCATGAATTTGCCAGGATTGTTTCCAAAAAACAGCTCTGCCAAATTTGGCACAGTTGACATATCTGCATATGACTTATATATTACCTGTGATTCTTTTCCAGAACCCGAAAGATCCAAATACAATCTCTAGCTTGATACAAATTCTTGATGAGGACAATGACGGCGAGGTGGATTTCAATGAGTTCTGTGACCTGTTGTGTAAGGTGTTGAAAGCATACTACAAGGTTGTCTATGAAAAGGAAGACACTTGTCAACAGCAAGACCAACCAAAGAAGAATGGAGAAAAGACCTCTGACACTACACCAAAAGTACCAGATGATCCACCAAAATTCTACCAAAAACCACTGTACCCAAAATCTGAGGAGAAGACCCCATCCATTTACCATGACCAGAAAGGTGTCCGTTGTGAGGATCAGAGCTCCAAAGTTGAAAAAACTCAAATCTCTACACAAACCGACCCCCCAAAAGCCGACATGCTTGAAGCCCATGATTCCTATAAAGAGCCAACAATTAAAATTGAAGAAACATCTCATACATCAACAGGAAACCAATATGGCAAAGACCAAACATCTCAACCAGACACCACAGGATCACAATCCCATGATAACAACCAGAGCAATGACCAAAAGTCTCCTCAAGATACAAGCGTGACACAATCCCAAGGTTATGGTGAAGGCAAAGATACAACTTCTAAACAAGACACGACTGAGACACAGCCTACAAGTTACAGTCAAGGAAAAGAGAAAGCTCAACAAGATACTACTGAAACCCAAAGCTACAATCTGAGCAAAGAACAAACAACTACACAAGATAAAATAGAGCCACAGGAACAAGGTTTTGGTCAATGTCATGATCGAACCAAACAACAAATCCAAACACAGCTTACAGCTCATGGTCAGGAAGAGCAAACAATTGATCCAAACACCACAGTATCGCAACCCCATGGATATGAATCCGGTAAAGACCAAACACAAGGTACCTCCAGCTCACAATCCATAAGTCATGAGAAGGACAAGACCCAACCATGTCACAAAGACACCACAAGCTCAAATACCCAACATCATGATCAATCTCAGCAACAAAACACAAGCAGCTCACAATCCATAAGTTCCGAAGAAGGTAAAGACCAACTAGACACGACTGGATCACAATCCCACCACAACGAGAAGAGTGAAGACACCACCAGTTCACAATCCCACTACCAAGGAAAAAAGCCAGAAACAATGTCCCATACCACAGCAGATCAACCGGGTCAAACTGAAGAACCAAAGAAGTTTTACCAAAAACCTGTGTACCTACCTCCTGCACAAGGCTTTGGTCTAGCCACTTCACAGACACCTCCATCCACTCAAACTCAAGAAGACCCTAATCCTGATGCTCACCAAATCCCTCAGGTGCCCCAGCAACCCCAAAAAAGCATGTTCTATCAATACCAGCAAAACTTCTCCTCACAGAAGAAGAACCCGTGAACAAAAGGGATGCACCATAACCTGATGCATGGAGAAAACTAGGGAACTACTCACATACTCTTCCAAGAATCTGATATTTTTGTGCAGCTGAGCCTCTGGTTTTCCTAAACTTTTTGTGTAGTGACTTATGTTGTTCAAGGCAGGAGATAAAAGAGAGATGGTCTAGGTAGGCTACAAGTTGTGGCCTTCTACTAGAACAGAGTGGAGTGGAAAGTTCTTCAGTCTGTGATGACCCTATAGATATCAGTATTTAATATGTTCATTATATGAAGCTGCTTATTAAATTACTGTCTGATTATATGGCACAGGAATAAAGAAATAATAAAAGGACTCTGTGGGGGTTGTATTTTACTTGTACTATGAGCATACACAGATGACACCATTAATGAGGTGTGGTAGAGTAGTGGCCTGTCCTCCAGTAGAAGAGAAAACAGTTAATTGAAAAAAAGTATAAAGATCATAAAATGGTAAATGTTAAACAGTATTTATAGTAAGTTTCATCCAAGTTGGAGTCACTTAAGGGCATGGCATCCACCTTTATAGCTGGACAGAAATGGCGTACAGCCAGGCTCAGACTGGCCCATCGGAGAACAGGAGAATCCTCTGGTAGGCTCCTGTGGAGGAGTGATAATGAGTAGTGCCATTATGCTTGATTCACAATTTGCAGAAAAAAGTATATTCTAATCATTCATTACACAAGCTAGCCAAATTAATATTACATAGAAGCAAAAGTACATCTGTTTAATAGGGTCAGGTTATTTTTGTATGAAGCTGAACAGTGGGCTCCAAGAATCGATATTACTGGTGGGTCTATGCCAACCCTGTCCGACACTGCCTACAGATTGTCAAGGCCTTGAGCCTCGAAGACACACAAAGCTTCTATGAGGGTCATGAGTAAAACATGTTGAGTGAACATGTTCAGAAAACGCTCGATTTTTTTTCAAATTCGGCAAAAACATTGCACATTCGGATTCGTGATCGGACTCCTGAGCGTTTTTAATGAAAATAAGGCCAATTTGGCAAAAGTGCGGTAAATGAATACGTTTCCACTACTGTATTTTTTAGGACTTTGGCTAGGGTTGTAGGTGTATTGTATGATGAGCGGGGAGGATGGGTGGGATGTGTTTGATGAGGGGAGGGTGGGCGGGATGTGCTTGATGAGGGGAGGGTGGGCGGGATGTGTTTGATGAGGGGAGGGTGGGTGGGATGTGTTTGATGAAGGGAGGATGGGTGGGATGTGTTTGATGAGGGGAGGGTGGGCGGGATGTGTTTGATGAGGGGAGGGTGGGCGGGATGTGTTTGATGAGGGGAGGGTGAGTGGGATGTGTTTGATGAGGGGAGGGTGAGTGGGATGTGTTTGATGAGGGGATGGTGGGCGGGATGTGTTTGATGAGGGGAGGGTGAGTGGGATGTGTTTGATGAGGGGAGGGTGGGTGGGATGTGTTTGATGAGGGGAGGGTGGGCGGGATGTGTTTGATGAGGGCGGGATGTGTTTGATGAGGGGAGGGTGGGCGGGATGTGTTTGATGAGGGGAGGGTGAGTGGGATGTGTTTGATGAGGGGAGGATGGGTGGGATGTGTTTGATGAGGGGATGGTGGGCGGGATGTGTTTGATGAGGGGAGGGTGGGCGGGATGTGTTTGATGAGGGGAGGGTGAGTGGGATGTGTTTGATGAGGGGAGGGTGGGCGGGATGTGTTTGATGAGGGGAGGGTGAGTGGGATGTGATGGATGAGGGGAGGGTGGGCGGGATGTGTTTGATGAGGGGAGGGTGAGTGGGATGTGTTTGATGAGGGGAGGGTGGGCGGGATGTGTTTGATGAGGGGAGGGTGGGTGGGATGTGTATGATGAGCGGGGGGTGGGTGGGATGTGTTTGATGAGGGGAGGGTGGGCGGGATGTGTTTGATGATGGGAGGGTGGGCGGGATGTGTTTGATGAGGGGAGGGTGGGCGGGATGTGTTTGATGAGGGGAGGGTGAGTGGGATGTGTTTGATGAGGGGAGGGTGAGTGGGATGTGTTTGATGAGGGGAGGGTGGGCGGGATGTGTTTGATGAGGGGAGGGTGGGTGGGATGTGTATGATGAGCGGGGGGTGGGTGGGATGTGTTTGATGAGGGGAGGGGTTGGGGAGAGATCAGAGTTAATCTTATTTTTTTTGTTTTCTTAACTTAATGTGTGCAGATTCCGGCAAACCAATCAGCGCGCAGGAACCATCCATAACGTCCAGACACAAAGGCTTCTGTCATTGGCTGCTGAAGTCACATGTCCCTCTCTATGTAAAGAGCGGACATGTTATTTTAGAGCCATTCTGTGGGTGTAACAGCGCAGAGACGCTGCTCCTGATGCTGCGCCTGGATCCTGAGAAATTTCAGATAATTAGCTAGGCTGTTTCTTCTAAGTCAGATAGTTTTGATAGATAGGGTCCTGTGTGGCTGGGAAATTGACCTTCCAGCAGTCAATCATTTTTGCTATTAGTGTTGTCCAGACAGAGACAGCAGGACACATCTCAGCTTGTAATTTTTTGGCACATTTATTCTTCTGTATTCACAGTAGTGATGAGCGAGCACTAAAATGCTCCGGTGCTCGATGGTCAGGTCAAGCAAATTGTAATGCCCAAACAAATGCTCGTCTCGATTAACGAGCCCATTTAAGTCTATGGGAAACTCGAGCATTTTTCCGGCGGCTCCCCCCGGCGGTCTGCAGAGAGCCTAAAAATCTATAGAAAAAGTGGATGCTGCTAAAAGGGAAAAAAAATAAAAACTCTTTAAATCTTCTTCCTTAGCTGAGTGTGAACGAGCTGAGTGTGACTGGAGTGTAAGTGCGAACGGAAGTAAGTGTGTGACTTGTGATTCAGTGACTTTGGATTCAGGGAGTTTGGAACGGAGGAATTTGGACTGAATTGCTGACTGTATTTTATTAATTCTTTATATTTCTTTTTACTTAACATTTCTGTCTAGTGCATGGAGAGCCACGACTGGGCAGTTAGTTTACAGGGCTATAGTCTGTTCAGAAATGACCCTATAAACAAGCGAGGGGGTGTGTGTGTTTATATGTAAAATCATCCTTAAATCCCATCTTGCGGGAGAATATATGTGAATCTAATGGAAATGTAGAGTCCCTGTGGGTGGAGATAAGGGGAGGGGGAAAAAATAATAAATTACTGATAGGGGTTTGTTATAAGTCTCCAAAAATAATGGAAGTAGTGGAGAATATCCTCGTAAAGCAAATAGATGAAGCAGCGACTCAAGGGGAAGTCATTATTATGGGAGACTTCAACTACCCTGAAATACATTGGGGGACAGAAACATGTAGTTCCAGCAAAGGAAATAGGTTACTGACAACTATGAGAGACAATTACCTTTCACAACTGGTTCAGGACCCAACAAGAAGGGGGGCACTGCTAGACCTAATATTAACCAACAGGCCAGACCCCATATCAAATATACGAGTTGGGGGTCACTTGGGTAATAGTGATCACAAAATAATACGTTTTCATGTAACCTTTAATAAGATGTGTAGTAGAGGGGTTACAAGGACACTAAACTTCAGGAAGGCAAATTTCCAACGGTTGAGAGATGATCTTACTGCAATAAACTGGGACGATATCCTGAGTAGTGTTCAGCATTCCGATACTGAAATATCGGGTATCGGAGTTCCGATACTGAGTTCCGATACTTTTAGAATATCGAATACCGGAATCGGAAGTTCCCATAATGCCTGCACTCTGCAGTGTCTCTGAAGGATGACAAGCTGGATGGCAGCGCTCAGCTTACTGTACTTGTCATTTAGTGTTAAAGGATTTATTAAAAAAAATATTAGTGTTTTCATGCACCGTCTCTTTAAAAAAGCCGGCCGGCAATTCAGCATCGGTACCCGACAATTTATAACAGACAGAATAGAGCTTCACACATAGATTAGATAGATAGAAACATGTCAGTCACATATATATGAAGTACAGTGATAGTGTTGATTACTGTACTTGTCATTTAGTGTTAAAATAAAGGATTTATTAAAAAAAAATTGGCGTGGGGTTCCCCGTAATTTTAGTCTCTAGCGGAGGTTAAGCAGATGGCTGGGGCAGATGTTTGAAGCCTGGGAAGGGGGTAATACCCACGGAGCTCCCCAGGCTACTAATATCAGCCCCCAGCTGAATACCTAGCCTTTACTAGCTATTAAAATGGGGGACCCGCCAAAAAAATGATGTGGGGTCCCCCCTATTTTAATAGCTAGCAAAGGCTAGGCAGACAGCTGGGGCAGATGTTTGAAGCCTGGGAAGGGGGTAATAGCCACGGAGCTTCCCAGGCTACTAATATCAGCCCCCAGCTGAATACCTAGCCTTTACTAGCTATTAAAATGGGGGACCCCCAAAAAAATGACGTGGGGTCCCCCCTATTTTAATAGCTAGCAAAGGCTAGGCAGACAGCTGGGGGCTGATATTTATAGCCCAGGAAGGGTGCCATGAATATTGGCCCCCTCCCAGGCTAGAAACACCAGCCGTCAGCCGCCCCAGAAATGGCGCATCCATAGGATGCACCAATTCTGGCACTTAGCCTCGCTCTTCCCACTGCGCTGTAGCGGTGGCAGTGGGGTAATAGGGTTGGGGTTGATGTCAGCTTATAATGCCAGCTGACATCAAGCCCAGGTTAGTAATGGAGAGGCGTCTATAAGACGCCCCCATTACTAACCCCATAGTCAAAGTTAAGAAAAAAACACAAACACCCAGAATAAAGTCCTTTAATTGAAATAAAGACACAATTCTTTATTGTTCTAAATTAAACCATACTTACCATCACGCCCATTCCAGCTGAAGCCAACGATCTCCTGCAATAAAAGTAAAATAATAAAGCAACATCATCCTTACCTTTCCATGGTTCCCACGACGGCTCCAGCTCTACTACATTCACATGACAGGCTGGACCGCAGCAGAACGCTGCCATCCAGCTTGCCATGCCGCAGACACTGAGAAGCGCAGGCATGCTTGCACTCTGCAGTGTCTCTGAAGGATGACAAGCTGGATGGCAGAGCTCAGCTGCGATCCAGCCTGTCATCTCAATGCCATCCCAGCGAGGGAGAATTCTCCTGCTCAAGCGCTGAGCGCAGGAGAATTCTCCCACGCTGTCAATGACGTGCAGGAGGTGAGTTGAGTTCATTGGACATGACCTCGGCTCATCTGGATGCCGTCACAGCCAGACACTGAGGAGTGCAAGCATGAACGGTGTTCTCTGGATTGCTTTTTAAGCAAATAATGAGGATTGAGATCCAAAGAAAATTATTCCTGGCCCCTGAGACTTGGGCCTTTGTATAGAAATATCTAACAGCAGCAGAAGGCAGAAATGGAATGGAGCCTCTTGTGCTGTATGCACTGCAGTCTGCTCTATACACTGCCTGCCTGATATCTCTGCAGATGGATTAGTCCTCAGAAGGACTGTTTGTTAAGATGGATTTGTGTAATGTACGTTTTTTCTCCCTACACTACCTAATACACAAGCAAATCTTACCCTGACGCAGCAGCAGCTCTCCCTACACTGTCTGATCTGGAGTGACTGTGACGAGCATGGCGGCGCCAGGTCTGATATAGACCTGATGACGCTGTGCGGCCAGCCAATCACTGTAATGCCCACAACCAACATGGCTACGGCATTATAGTGCATGGCAGGCAATCCCTGCATGTTCATTGGCTTTCTCAAGAGCGCCAAACATGCAGGGAGGGGACCCGAGTTCCCGCCCGAGCAACCCGGAAATACTCGCCGAGCGCCGAGCTTGTCGAGCACCATGATGCACGGGCAAGTACCAAGTAGTGGCGAGCATGTTCGCTCATCACTAGATGAGATGAGGCTAGGTTGTGTCAAATCACCCTTTATGGTTCCTTGCTCCATCTCATCGTGCTCAGCCTGCAATGCCTCCTCTTTAATTGTGAGAAGTAGTGATGAGCGAGTATGTTTTGTTAACCCTTTCGCGGAGTATGCTCGAGCAAGCACCGAGTAGTTACAGCTGCTCGGTGTTATGTTTGAATCACTGCCGTGCGCATGACTTGCGACTGTTGACATTCCTCACATGTAATAAAGCTGTCAATTTCTTACACATTCCTCACATGTATTAAAGCTGTCAATCAGTTGCAAATCATGCAGTGATTCAAACATAGCACCGAAAAGCTGTAAAAACTCAGTGCTCGCCCGAGCATACTCGGCGAAAGGGTTAACAAAACATACTCACTCATCACTAGTGAGCAGCGATCATTTCAAAAGACAGAGAAGCGAGATGGTGATACGAATTATGGCACCATCGCTGCTCACCATGTTTGTGGAGTCCTCAAAGTCCTCACAGATGTCTGACATCCATGCCCACTACTGAGCTCTTATGTGCAGAGGCTGATCTAAATACCGACGGACGTTTTGAAACTGGTACTCAACAACTGCCCTGTGCTCCTCACAAATCCTTCCCAACATATGCAAGGTTGAGTTCCAATGCATGGGGACATCACAGGTTTTGAGTAACCACTGAACCACTAGGTTGAGAACATGGGCCAGGCATGGTACATGTGTGAGCTCGCCTCTTTTCCACCATGTTCCGGCCATTGTCACACATGACCATGCCTGGCTGTAGGTTCAGCCGTGACAGCTACAGATCTGCCTGCTCTTTTAGAGCTGTCAACAACTCTTCAGCGATGTGCGGTTTGTCACCTAAGCATATTATCTTCAGCACAGCCTGTTGCCGCTTGGCCGAGGAAGTGCTGCAGTGCTTCCAACTTCCGACTGATGTGGTCATTTTGGAGATGGAGGCTTAAGAGGAAAAGGAGGTTCAGGAGCTTTAGAATGTGAGAGCAACCCTGATTGACCCAGGGCTCGCAATCCTCGGTGTCGGGAGGACCTTCCCAGTAACTGTGTTGTTGAGGGCACGACTAATGTTCTGGGACAAATGCTTGTGTAATGTGGGGATGGCACACCGGGAGAAATAGTGGCTGCTGGGGACTGAGTAACGAGGGACGGCTGTCGCCATCAGGTCGCAGAAAGCTTCTGTCTCCACGTGCCTAAACAGCAACATTTCGAGCTCAAGCATTTGCGAAATGTGTTTGCTTTGTAGTATGGCCTGTGGGGCGTTAGCTGCGTATTTGCACTTGCATTCCAAGGACTGGGGTAGGGACAACTGAATGCTGTGCTGGGACAAGGACGTGGACGTAGTTGCTGATGGTGGTAGTTGCGAGTGTGCAGTGACTGGTGCAGGACGGAAGGCATCTTCGCATGTCCCATGGACAGGGAATTGGCGTGCATGAACAACAGCGGAACAAGCAGTGGTGTCACCAGCAGACACTATTTCTGGACCCGGGCGTTCAGCCCACCTAATCAGGTGCTTTGCTGTCATGCCTGAGCATACTGGTTGTGGTAAGGCTGCTAGTTTTGCTACCCATGCTGATGCTGGCCTGGCAGAGGTTACAAGTGGCCTTTTTGGGGTTATGTGCAGAGTCTTTAAAAAAAAACAGACTCGAGAAGACCTAACAGTTGTACTGGCATTGTCCGTTATGTTGGTGTTCTGGGGAGCGATTGCTGCCTTGAGTCTGTGGCCACCACACTGCTTGTTCTTGCCTGTTGTGGTGCTACACCTCCCTCCCCCTGTGTGCTGCTGTCCTCGCTCTGCCTGTCACCTTGCCAGGTTGGGTCAATGACTTCATCGTCCACCACCTCGTCTTCCACTTCCGTATCCTGGTCTTCCTCCTGACTTTCTGGCAATTGTGTTTCATCATCATCCACCTCTTGTGACAGTAATTGCACTTTACCTTCGTCGCCTTAATGTGACCGTGGCTGCTCAAATATTTGGGCATCGCTACATGCGACCTCCTCTTGCCCCTCTTGAAGCTGGCCGGGTGAGAAGCCAGAATATATAAATGGAAAAGTGAACAACTCTTCAGAGTGTCCAAGTGTGGGATCAGTTGTCTCCGGGCACTCGGCATGGTGGAAGTAAGGAGGATCAGGGTGCGGAATATGAGGTCCAGACTCACGATTACCGAGATTTGACCGTGTGGAAGACAGGGTGGTGGTGGTGGCAAAGTGACTGAAAGCATTATCTGCTATCCAACCAACAACCTTTTGACACTTCTCTGGGTTCAATAGTGGTGTGCTGCTGTCCCCTAATAATTGGGACAGGAAGGTCAGGCAAGACGATGTGGGTGTTTGTTGTGGCACAATTTCAGCTTGCCCACGGCCTTAGTCTCTGAATGCATCATCACCATCACATCCACTTCCCCATCCCTTGCCACGCACCTTGTCCATTTTAAATGGAGGATAATATTTTGCACGTTCACTACAAATGGCTGGATTTGTACTGCAGTTATATGGGATACGTCTGATGGATGCCCACGGTTTTAAATACCGGCCTTGTAGTTTCTTATTATTGGCAGCGACCACGTGTCAATAGCTTCACTGACACACTTCTGCCTAACTGTAAAAGGAGGATAATATTTTGCACGGTCCCTACAAATTGCTCGATTTGTACAGCAGTTATGTGGGATACGTCTGACGGATGCCCACGGTTTTAAATACCGGCCTTGTAGTTTCATATTATTGGCAGCGACCACGTGTCAATAGCTTCACCGACACACTCCTGCCTAACGGTAAAAGGAGGATAATATTTTACATGGTCCCTACAAATTGCTGGATTTGTACCACAGTAATATACGATCACGTCTGATGATGGAAAAGATCTGGCTGCATTCTGCAGTGCTAACAAGCAAATGGAGCAGTAAAATGTTGGACTCTATTACTTTTAAAGAAAATAATCAGGATTAAGAGCAAAAAAAAAAAGCTCTGATATCTAGTCCAATGACTATCTCTAACAGGCACCAGCAGCAGACAGAACGTGCAATGGACACTATTGTGCTGTATAGTGTTCACAAGTTTCTCTGCCTGCCAAACCCCTGCTATCACCACTAAATATATGTAGCTGGATTAGTCCTCAAAACTCAGAAGGACTGTTAGTTCAGATAGTTGGATATGTATCCTGGTGTGGAATGCCTATACCTATTACACCGCCAATTCTGTCCCTCAAACAGCAGCACCTCTCCCTACTCTGCCTGTCTGAAGGTTAGACTGTGACGATCATAGCGTCACCAGGTCTTATATAGACCCAATGGTGCTATGCGGCCAGCCAGTCCCTGTAATGTCACAACCAAGATGGCTATGGCATTACAGTGAGTGGCAGGCAATCCCTGCATGTTCATTGGCTTTCTAAAGAGCACCATACATGCAGGGCAGGGACCCAAGCTCCCACCTGAGCATCCTGGAAATACTCGCTGAGCATCTTGAGCAGTGAGATGCTTGGGCGAGTACCGAGCAGTGACGAGAACTCTCGCTCATCACCAATCCTAACGAATCAAGGGACCCCATTTATGTCAAAAGTGATGAGGGAGTTGTGCAAAACCCTACAAATCACACAACTATGGACCTCAGTCTACCATCCATAGACAAACGGCTTGGTGGAAAGGTTCAACAAAACCTTGAAGGCCATGTTAAAGAAGGTCGTAGAGAAGGTCGGCTGAGACTGGGACTGCCTACTACCGTACCTTCTTTTCTCCATCAGAGAAGTACCACAGTCCTCTACTGGATTCTCTCCTTTTTACCTGTTGTGTGGTCGACACCCCCGTGAACTCCTGGATGTAGAGAAGGAGACCTGGGAGTCGGAGTCTACATCTTACAGTAGTGTAATCGAACACGTTCCCCAGATGCAAGAGAGAATTGCCAAGGTGATGCCCATCGTGAAAGAATACATCCTCAAAGCACAAGAGGCACAATGTAGGGTGTACAATAGGTCGGCGAGAGTGAGACACTACAACCCTGGGGATTGGGTACTGGTGCTGGTACCTATAATGGAGAGCAAATTCCTGGCCAAGTGGCAGGGTCCCTATGAAATAGTTGAAAAGATTGGCAATGTCAACTATAAAGTCCACCAGCCAGGAAGAAGTAAGCCCAACCAGAAGCTTCGTGTTTGATGGTCGAGTCTGAAGCCAACATGAAAGAGGTCAAGGTTGTAGAGTCGCTGTCACGTGCCCAAAAGCAACAGTGCAGGGAGTTGCTACATCAGAACAGAGACCTATTCTCAGAACTACCCAGTTGTGCTCAGATCATAGAGCATGAGGGTCTTACGGAGTCTCATGTCCAGGTAAACTTGAAGTTGTATCAGATTCCCAAAGCCCGCCGAGAGGTGATCTCGAAAGAGGTGAAGCGGATGCTTAGCCTGGGAGTCATTGAAGAGTCCAAGAGTGGCTGGTCCAGTCCCATAGTGTTAGTGCCAAAATCAGATGGAGAATGGCGGTTTTGCAATGACTATAGCAAGCGGAATGAGGTCTCGAAGTTCGGCACCTCCCAATGCCTCACAAAAGGATACTGACAAATTCCCCTGTCTAAATAGGCCAAGGAGAAGACAGCCTTCTCGACGCCAGACGGATGTTATCAGTATGTCAGGATGCCGTTTGGGTTGCAGGGAGCTTCGGCCACTTTCCAGAAAGCCATGGACCGGATCTTAGAACCTCATAAAAATTATAAAGCGGCCTACCTAGATGACATTGTCATATTTAGCCAGGACTGGGGAAGTCATCTTGATAAAATGCAAGCCATACTTGACGCGCTAAGGAAGGCGGGTTTTACCATCAACCCAAAGAAATATGCTATGGAGATGGAGGAAGCCAAGTATCCAGGCTACATGGTTGGTAGATGTGAAAAAAAACACCAATAAATAAGGTGGAAGCGATCCAGACCAGGCCACAGCCCCCTCTTGAAGAAGTAGGTCAGGGCATTTTTAGGCATCATGGGCTACTACTGAAGATTTGTCCCTACCTTTGCCCTAATAGTAGCTCCACTGACGGATCTTCTGAAAGGGACTAAGTCGGCTATGGCTAAGTGGTCCCCGAAGCTGAAGTGGCTTTCCAGGAACTAAAACTGGCCCTCTGTAAACAGCCAGTCTTGGTGGCACCCAACTTCTCCAAAGAGTTCTCAGACGGATGCATCGAATGTTGGGCTGGGAGCAGTCTTGTCCCAGGAGATTAATGGAGAGGAACACCCTATAATGTACCTCAGTTGGAAGCTGTCCACGTGTGAGAAGAACTACTCCATAGTGGAAAAAGAATGTTTGGCCATCAAGTGGGCATTGGACACTCTGAAGTATTAGGTAGTAGCTTCAGGTTAGTGTCGGACCATGCCCCACTGGATGCGAGAGAAGAAGGGGAACAATGTCCGAGTAACTAGATGGCTCCTAGCGCTACAGGGTTTTAGTTTTCAGGTGGAGCATAGGCCTGGGAAACAACATGGAAATGCAGATGCCCTATCAAGGGTCTATTGTATGTTGGCAGAAGGTGCCAAGCCCCCCCGGCTTTGGGCAGGGAGGGGGGGAGGTATGTAAGGTTGCAGCTGGACAGGTCATGGATGGGAGGTATGTGTCCCCGAGGTGCCAAGCCTCGGTGATGTAGGACCCGGAAAGAAGGCTCCAACACGCATAGTGCTGAGAGGTATTTAATGGGCCCGGATTATGGGGCCGGGTTTTATGAGCAGCTGGTAAGGACTTGTTATTTTGAGTTTTATTCTGTTATACCTTTTTTGAACCTGAAAGAGGCTGTGATATTTTGTTTTCCTGACTGGTTTATGGAAAGTTAATAAACCACCAGTTTGTTTGAACCTGCAAACTGCATCCCTGTGTGAACCTGCATCTATCACAGGGTTGAAGCCTCGCAGGATATAGAGATGTGGTTGTCTAACTCTGTACACTTTGTAATTCTGGCTGCAGTTGGACCTGACAACAGCTGATCAGTGGCGCTGTTGGGTGCCAGACCCTCACCAATCTAATGTTTGTGACCTTTTCTATGCGTATAATAGTTCTGGACAACCCCTTTAACAAGATAATTGAAGGAGAGGAACATTTCAAAGTGCTTATATTTGGAATGAGGTTGATCAAATTTCCCAAATTTAAATTTGGGCAGACTCACATTATTGAAGGAAGTAAACTTGGTGAAAATCAAAGTGCCATAAAGGAATTAACCCCTCTCTTATACTCAGCTCCCTTTGAACCTTCCTGTGATGCTGAATCACTACTCATGGACAAGCTGTAAGACAGGGAAGTCAGAAGCTCTGAGGTCAGATACTAGGAGGGCTCGTAGTACAGAGGGGAAAGACAAATGATTAGTCAAGTAGCAGTCTGGGGTCAAATGTCAGGAGAGTACGTCAAGACCAGGGAGTACAAAAAACGGACAGTCAGAGACCAAGTTTGGGGTCAGATACCCGAAATCAAACACAGAGTGTCAAAAGCAGAAGGGATAATCCACACGAATAATCAGAACAAATCCGAGGTCAGCAACAAGATCAAAAAGTCAGACAAACAGCAAGAACACACTTTAAAAAAAGCAAAGCTACAACTGACACTGGACTACAGACATCAACCCAGCTAAATAGCTTGCAAATAATTAAAGACGGGAGTCACCTGGGGAAATGGCCACAGGATAGACCATATTGAGCAAAAAGTCTGTCAATCAAAATGTTGACAGCCCAGGACGCCCCAGGATCAGATTGGATAACTGAACCATCACTCACAAAACCGACCGTCCAGCACACTTCAGATCCCATAGGGTGGCTGAGTTGTCACTGAAGGCGTCTCTAGGCCACAGTCAGATATGAAACCATGACACTCACTATACCTGGACCGATGCCACACGAACCTTCTATTGGCTCCTCTTCGCCCTTCTTCTTCTTCTGACCACCTCTGGGCCTTTTGTCTTCTTATGCTGATGTTGACTAGGCCCCATGTGGGGGATAGACTCACACATCACTAAAGAAACCACATAGAGCCTATTCCACAGCAGTGCGAAAAAGAGAGACAACCCAGAGGAGAAGGCTGAAGATTGGAGGACTGCGTGGGGGAGGGTTTTATACTTGGAAGGTCATGTTAGATGGAGAACACTTCAGGTGAGATGTGGGAGGTTAAGCCTACCCTTATTGGATGAAATCTGGGTGTTGTAGAGCAGGGTTCCCCAACTCCAGTCCTCAAGGCCCACCAACAGGTCATGTTTTCAGGATTTCCTTAGTATTACACAGGTGATAATTCCATCACCTGCACAGGCAATAATTCCATCACCTGTGCAATACTAAGGAAATCCTGAAAACATGACCTGTTGGTGGGCCTTGAGGACTGGAGTTGGGGAACCCTGTTGTAGAGTATAATTGTTTGCATCTTTGTAGAGGTACCATTTGTATATTCTGTTTGTATTTTGCCTTGTGGGTATCTTTTTAGATGTTTTAGTTTTTTTTATGTTTTATTCATTTTGTCTTTTTTTCATTTATACAAACTATAATATTTAATTTTGCCACTAGGTGGGCACCTGTCTAAAAATCAGGCATGGACATCACCCAAGTATTCTTATGGATCTACACTGTGTTCCAAATTATTATGCAAATAATATTTTCTCAGATTTTCCCAAATTACCTATATGAATTGCAGTCATTGTAATTTTCCAGTCAATTAACTATTAGAGACAATTGAAAGGTTTTTGTACAAACTACCTATGATAACAGTATATTTTTTAAAAAAATAAAACACTCAAACTGCACTCAAAATGCATGTTCCAAATTATTATGCACAGCAGAGTTTTCAACCTTTTCATTTTAATAAAGAACAAAAAAATGGTCATTTTTGAAATTCTAAGCATTAGCAGGTTATTACACACTGAAATCAAACAGTTTTCACCTCAAAACTTTATTCTAGGTGATGTTACATTTGCACATAGGACCCCTTGTTGGAAAGGAGCTTCTGAACTCTCTCGTCTATTGAATTTGTCAGGTTTTGGATGGTTTCTGCTTCAATTGTTTTGCATGAGGACAGAATACCCTCCCAGAGTGACCTGCCTCCCGCCATCATGGACACTCCTTTTGATGATGCTATGGGGTTGAGGTCAGGGGAGCATGGGGGTCACACCATAAGTTTGTCCCCTTTTATGCCCATAGCAGCCAGAGATGCAGATGTGTTATGTGCAGCATGAGATGGTGCATTATCATGCATGAAATGATCTTGCTGTGAAATACACGGTTCTTCTTCTTGAACCATGGCAGGAAGTGCTGTTTGAGAAACTCAACATACATTATGGAGTTCATCTTTACCCCTTCAGGGATCCTAAAAGGGCCGACAATCTCTCTCCCCATGATTCCAGCCCAAAACATTACTCCACCTCCTCCTTGTTAGCGCCGTAGCCGTGTTTGCATGGGGTGTCCATCAACCAGCCATCCTCTACTCCATCCATCTGGACCATCGAGATCATTTCATGCATGATAATGCCCCGTCTCATGCTGCACATAACACATCTGCATCTCTGGCTGCTATGGGCATAAAAGGGGACAAACTTATGGTGTGGCCCCCATGCTCCCCTGACCTCTACCCCATTGAGAACCTCTGGAGCATCATCAAAAGGAGTGTCTATGATGGCGGGAGGCAGTTCACATCTAAGCAACAGCTCTGGGAGGGTATTCTGTCCTCATGCAAAACAATTGAAGCAGAAACCATCCAAAACCTGACAAATTCAATGGACGAGAGAGTTCAGAAGCTCCTTTCCAACAAGGGGTCCTATGTGAAAATGTAACATCACCTAGAATAAAGTTTTGAGGTGAAAACTGTTTGATTTCAGTTTGTAATAACCTGCTAATGCTTAGAATTTCACAAATGACCATTTTTTTGTTCTTTATTAAAATGAAAAGGTTGAAAACTCTGCTGTGCAGAATAATTGGGAACATGCATTTTGAGGGCAGTTTGAGTTTTTTATTTTTTTAATAAATATCCTGTTATCATCGGCAGTTTATACAAAAACCTTTCAATTGTCTCTAATAGTTATTTGACTGGAAAATTACAATGACTGCAATTCATAGAGGTAATTTGGGAAAATCTGAGAACATATTATTTGCATAATAATTTGGAGCACAGTGTAAAATGCCGAGGTTTCGTATTCCATGATCTCTTCTTTGAAGGCCTCATTCCCATTCTCTTCCTGTTAGTTTGGCCCATTTTCCATTTTGATCAATAGATTTCGGTCACTTTCTATCAGTGACTCCGGGTTCTGATCATTTGTGGGGATGTGATCTTGTCTGCCAGCTGTGGTACATAGATGTATTGTAGGTTGTGTCATCTCTTATATTACCACTAGATGGTGATAAAGACCTGAGTGCAGACTCCATAGCTACTCTGGGCGATCAGTTGATTCATACATAGTAAAATGACACTGATACTAGGGGAATACGATAATGACTCTAAGGATACAGTATAATGATACTGACACTCCGGCTATAGTAAAATGACACTGATACTAGGGGTACAGGATAATGACTCTAAGGGTACAGTATAATGATACTGACACTCCGGCTATAGTAAAATGACACTGATACTAGGGGAATACGATAATGACTCTAAGGATACAGTATAATGATACTGACACTCCGGCTATAGTAAAATGACACTGATACTAGGGGTACAGGATAATGACTCTAAGGGTACAGTATAATGATACTGACACTCCGGCTATAGTAAAATGACACTGATACTAGGGGTACAGGATAATGACTCTAAGGGTACAGTATAATGATACTGACACTCCGGCTATAGTAAAATGACACTGATACTAGGGGTACAGGATAATGACTCTAAGGGTACAATATAATGATACTGACACTCCGGCTATAGTAAAATGACACTGATACTAGGGGAACAAGATAATGACTCTAAGGGTACAGTATAATGATACTGACACTCCGGCTATAGTAAAATGACACTGATACTAGGGGAATACGATAATGACTCTAAGGGTACAGTATAATGATACGGACACTCCGGCTATAGTAAAATGACACTGATACTAGGGGTACAGGATAATGACTCTAAGGGTACAGTATAATGATACTGACACTCCGGCTATAGTAAAATGACACTGATACTAGGGGAACACGATAATGACTCTAAGGGTACAGTATAATGATACTGACACTCCGGCTATAGTAAAATGACACTGATACTAGGGGTACAGGATAATGACTCTAAGGGTACAGTATAATGATACGGACACTCCGGCTATAGTAAAATGACACTGATACTAGGGGTACAGGATAATGACTCTAAGGGTACAGTATAATGATACTGACACTCCGGCTATAGTAAAATGACACTGATACTAGGGGAACATGATAATGACTCTAAGGGTACAGTATAATGATACTGACACTCCGGCTATAGTAAAATGACACTGATACTAGGGGTACAGGATAATTATACTGACACTTGGGGTAATGATAATGGCACTCGGGGAACAGAATAATGATACTGACACTTGGGGTAATGATAATGATACTAGGGGTACAGAATAATGACACTGACACTAGGGATACAAGATAATGAAGTGCAGTTGTCGGGGCGCAGTACTTTGACTATTATTTGTGACTCTTCCTCGGTCACATGACTCCTCTATAATTTCCGGAGTATGGACGCTGTAGTCAGAGGGTGGGGGTCCGGCCATTCATCACATCTTATAAACTAGACCAGGACATGTAATCCTGGGGATAAGTATAGCTTTCCTGGTAATGTTTGGGTTGGATGATACTGCGCTAAGTGGCTGTTGTGACGGACGCCGCTGCTCTCTCCCCATTTACCGTCTTTATATGGAAGATTTGTGAAACCAGTACAATAACGAACAGCTGTAAAGAGAGGAGCTGCGGAGCGGAGGGGTGAGCACCCAGGAAACCCTTCCCCGAAAAGAGTACTCATAAATACATGGCAAATATGCGGCACTTTCCAGCCCTCATAGAGTATGGTGAGATCCTGGGCTAAACCGCCATACAGTGTAAGGCTACGTTCACATGCAGCATTTTTTCTTTTTATGCAAATTAGAAAGTGTGTCTTACAGTACCAACAAAAGCTTTGAGATCTCAGAAATCTCCTGAACACGCAACTTTTGTTATTCCCTGATTTAACTTCAGAACTAAACCTGCATCATGTCACCAGAAAGTAAAAAAAATGCTACTAAAAAAACTCAAACTAACAATTTTGCAGCGTTTTTGGTGAATAAAACATGTACTGCAGACAAAGTACACACGTAATCAGCACACAAAAATCACTAAAAAGGGGGAGAAAGTGCACACAAAAGGGGGGTTTAGAACAGAGATAAAATGTAGCAAAAATAATAAAAGGACCATACAGAGTATAAATAACAGAACCATACAGAGTATAAATAACAGGATCATACAGAGTATAAATAACAGGACCATACAGAGTATAAATAACAGGATCATACAGAGTATAAATAACAGGATCATACAGAGTATAAATAACAGGATCATACAGAGTATAAATAACAAGACCATACAGAGTATAAATAACAGGACCATACAGAGTATAAATAACAGGATCATACAGAGTATAAATAACAGAACCATACAGAGTATAAATAACAGGATCATACAGAGTATAAATAACAGGATCATACAGAGTATAAATAACAGGACCATACAGAGTATAAATAACAGGACCATACAGAGTATAAATAACAGAACCATACAGAGTATAAATAACAGGATCATACAGAGTATAAATAACAGGATCATACAGAGTATAAATAACAAGACCATACAGAGTATAAATAACAGGATCATACAGAGTATAAATAACAGAACCATACAGAGTATAAATAACAGGATCATACAGAGTATAAATAACAGGACCATACAGAGTATAAATAACAGGATCATACAGAGTATAAATAACAGGACCATACAGAGTATAAATAACAGGACCATACAGAGTATAAATAACAGAACCATACAGAGTATAAATAACAGGATCATACAGAGTATAAATAACAGGATCATACAGAGTATAAATAACAGAACCATACAGAGTATAAATAACAGGATCATACAGAGTATAAATAACAGGATCATACAGAGTATAAATAACAGGATCATACAGAGTATAAATAACAGAACCATACAGAGTATAAATAACAGAACCATACAGAGTATAAATAACAGAACCATACAGAGTATAAATAACAGGACCATACAGAGTATAAATAACAGGACCATACAGAGTATAAATAACAGGACCATACAGAGTATAAATAACAGGACCATACAGAGTATAAATAACAGGATCATACAGAGTATAAATAACAGGATCATACAGAGTATAAATAACAGGACCATACAGAGTATAAATAACAGGACCATACAGAGTATAAATAACAGGACCATACAGAGTATAAATAACAGGACCATACAGAGTATAAATAACAGAACCATACAGAGTATAAATAACAGGATCATACAGAGTATAAATAACAGGATCATACAGAGTATAAATAACAGAACCATACAGAGTATAAATAACAGGATCATACAGAGTATAAATAACAGGATCATACAGAGTATAAATAACAGAACCATACAGAGTATAAATAACAGGATCATACAGAGTATAAATAACAGGATCATACAGAGTATAAATAACAGGATCATACAGAGTATAAATAACAGGATCATACAGAGTATAAATAACAGAACCATACAGAGTATAAATAACAGGATCATACAGAGTATAAATAACAGAACCATACAGAGTATAAATAACAGGATCATACAGAGTATAAATAACAGGATCATGCAGAGTATAAATAACAGGATCATACAGAGTATAAATAACAGAACCATACAGAGTATAAATAACAGGATCATACAGAGTATAAATAACAGGATCATACAGAGTATAAATAACAGAACCATACAGAGTATAAATAACAGGATCATACAGAGTATAAATAACAGGATCATACAGAGTATAAATAACAGGATCATACAGAGTATAAATAACAGAACCATACAGAGTATAAATAACAGAACCATACAGAGTATAAATAACAGAACCATACAGAGTATAAATAACAGGATCATACAGAGTATAAATAACAGGATCATACAGAGTATAAATAACAGGACCATACAGAGTATAAATAACAGAACCATACAGAGTATAAATAACAGGACCATACAGAGTATAAATAACAGGATCATACAGAGTATAAATAACAGGATCATACAGAGTATAAATAACAGGATCATACAGAGTATAAATAACAGGACCATACAGAGTATAAATAACAGGACCATACAGAGTATAAATAACAGGACCATACAGAGTATAAATAACAGGATCATACAGAGTATAAATAACAGGATCATACAGAGTATAAATAACAGAACCATACAGAGTATAAATAACAGGACCATACAGAGTATAAATAACAGGACCATACAGAGTATAAATAACAGGATCATACAGAGTATAAATAACAGAACCATACAGAGTATAAATAACAGAACCATACAGAGTATAAATAACAGGATCATACAGAGTATAAATAACAGGATCATACAGAGTATAAATAACAGGATCATACAGAGTATAAATAACAGGACCATACAGAGTATAAATAACAGGACCATACAGAGTATAAATAACAGGACCATACAGAGTATAAATAACAGGATCATACAGAGTATAAATAACAGGATCATACAGAGTATAAATAACAGAACCATACAGAGTATAAATAACAGGACCATACAGAGTATAAATAACAGGACCATACAGAGTATAAATAACAGGATCATACAGAGTATAAATAACAGGATCATACAGAGTATAAATAACAGGACCATACAGAGTATAAATAACAGGACCATACAGAGTATAAATAACAGGACCATACAGAGTATAAATAACAGGATCATACAGAGTATAAATAACAGGATCATACAGAGTATAAATAACAGGATCATACAGAGTATAAATAACAGAACCATACAGAGTATAAATAACAGAATCATACAGAGTATAAATAACAGGACCATACAGAGTATAAATAACAGGACCATACAGAGTATAAATAACAGGATCATACAGAGTATAGATAACAGGATCATACAGAGTATAAATAACAGGATCATACAGAGTATAAATAACAGGATCATACAGAGTATAAATAACAGGATCATACAGAGTATACATAACAGGATCATACAGAGTATAAATAACAGGATCATACAGAGTATAAATAACAGAACCATACAGAGTATAAATAACAGAATCATACAGAGTATAAATAACAGGACCATACAGAGTATAAATAACAGGACCATACAGAGTATAAATAACAGGATCATACAGAGTATAAATAACAGGACCATACAGAGTATAAATAACAGGATCATACAGAGTATAAATAACAGGATCATACAGAGTATAAATAACAGGATCATACAGAGTATAGATAACAGGATCATACAGAGTATAAATAACAGGATCATACAGAGTATAAATAACAGGATCATACAGAGTATAAATAACAGGATCATACAGAGTATAAATAACAGGATCATACAGAGTATAAATAACAGGATCATACAGAGTATAAATAACAGAACCATACAGAGTATAAATAACAGAACCATACAGAGTATAAATAACAGGATCATACAGAGTATAAATAACAGGATCATACAGAGTATAAATAACAGAACCATACAGAGTATAAATAACAGAACCATACAGAGTATAAATAACAGGACCATACAGAGTATAAATAACAGGATCATACAGAGTATAAATAACAGGATCATACAGAGTATAAATAACAGGATCATACAGAGTATAAATAACAGGACCATACAGAGTATAAATAACAGGATCATACAGAGTATAAATAACAGGATCATACAGAGTATAAATAACAGAACCATACAGAGTATAAATAACAGAACCATACAGAGTATAAATAACAGGACCATACAGAGTATAAATAACAGGATCATACAGAGTATAAATAACAGGACCATACAGAGTATAAATAACAGGACCATACAGAGTATAAATAACAGAACCATACAGAGCATAAATAACAGGATCATACAGAGTATAAATAACAGGATCATACAGAGTATAAATAACAGGATCATACAGAGTATAAATAACAGAACCATACAGAGTATAAATAACAGGATCATACAGAGTATAAATAACAGGACCATACAGAGTATAAATAACAGAACCATACAGAGTATAAATAACAGAACCATACAGAGTATAAATAACAGGATCATACAGAGTATAAATAACAGGACCATACAGAGTATAAATAACAGAACCATACAGAGTATAAATAACAGAACCATACAGAGTATAAATAACAGGACCATACAGAGTATAAATAACAGAACCATACAGAGTATAAATAACAGGATCATACAGAGTATAAATAACAGGATCATACAGAGTATAAATAACAGAACCATACAGAGTATAAATAACAGGACCATACAGAGTATAAATAACAGAACCATACAGAGTATAAATAACAGAACCATACAGAGTATAAATAACAGGATCATACAGAGTATAAATAACAGGATCATACAGAGTATAAATAACAGGACCATACAGAGTATAAATAACAGAACCATACAGAGTATAAATAACAGAACCATACAGAGTATAAATAACAGGACCATACAGAGTATAAATAACAGAACCATACAGAGTATAAATAACAGGACCATACAGAGTATAAATAACAGGACCATACAGAGTATAAATAACAGGATCATACAGAGTATAAATAACAGGATCATACAGAGTATAAATAACAGGATCATACAGAGTATAAATAACAGGACCATACAGAGTATAAATAACAGGATCATACAGAGTAAAAATAACAGGATCATACAGAGTATAAATAACAGGATCATACAGAGTATAAATAACAGGATCATACAGAGTATAAATAACAGAACCATACAGAGTATAAATAACAGGACCATACAGAGTATAAATAACAGGATCATACAGAGTATAAATAACAGGACCATACAGAGTATAAATAACAGGATCATACAGAGTATAAATAACAGGATCATACAGAGTATAAATAACAGGATCATACAGAGTATAAATAACAGGATCATACAGAGTATAAATAACAGAACCATACAGAGTATAAATAACAGGATCATACAGAGTATAAATAACAGGATCATACAGAGTATAAATAACAGGATCATACAGAGTATAAATAACAGAACCATACAGAGTATAAATAACAGAACCATACAGAGTATAAATAACAGAACCATACAGAGTATAAATAACAGGACCATACAGAGTATAAATAACAGAACCATACAGAGTATAAATAACAGAACCATACAGAGTATAAATAACAGGACCATACAGAGTATAAATAACAGGATCATACAGAGTATAAATAACAGGATCATACAGAGTATAAATAACAGAACCATACAGAGTATAAATAACAGAACCATACAGAGTATAAATAACAGGATCATACAGAGTATAAATAACAGGATCATACAGAGTATAAATAACAGAACCATACAGAGTATAAATAACAGAACCATACAGAGTATAAATAACAGGATCATACAGAGTATAAATAACAGAACCATACAGAGTATAAATAACAGGATCATACAGAGTATAAATAACAGAACCATACAGAGTATAAATAACAGGATCATACAGAGTATAAATAACAGGATCATACAGAGTATAAATAACAGGACCATACAGAGTATAAATAACAGAACCGTACAGAGTATAAATAACAGGATCATACAGAGTATAAATAACAGAACCATACAGAGTATAAATAACAGGACCATACAGAGTATAAATAACAGGACCATACAGAGTATAAATAACAGAACCATACAGAGTATAAATAACAGGATCATACAGAGTATAAATAACAGAACCATACAGAGTATAAATAACAGGATCATACAGAGTATAAATAACAGGATCATACAGAGTATAAATAACAGGATCATACAGAGTATAAATAACAGAACCATACAGAGTATAAATAACAGAACCATACAGAGTATAAATAACAGGATCATACAGAGTATAAATAACAGAACCATACAGAGTATAAATAACAGGATCATACAGAGTATAAATAACAGGATCATACAGAGTATAAATAACAGGATCATACAGAGTATAAATAACAGAACCATACAGAGTATAAATAACAGGATCATACAGAGTATAAATAACAGGATCATACAGAGTATAAATAACAGGATCATACAGAGTATAAATAAAAGAACCATACAGAGTATAAATAACAGAACCATACAGAGTATAAATAACAGAACCATACAGAGTATAAATAACAGAACCATACAGAGTATAAATAACAGAACCATACAGAGTATAAATAACAGAACCATACAGAGTATAAATAACAGAACCATACAGAGTATAAATAACAGAACCATACAGAGTATAAATAACAGAACCATACAGAGTATAAATAACAGAACCATACAGAGTATAAATAACAGAACCATACAGAGTATAAATAACAGAACCATACAGAGTATAAATAACAGAACCATACAGAGTATAAATAACAGGATCATACAGAGTATAAATAACAGAACCATACAGAGTATAAATAACAGGATCATACAGAGTATAAATAACAGAACCATACAGAGTATAAATAACAGAACCATACAGAGTATAAATAACAGAACCATACAGAGTATAAATAACAGGATCATACAGAGTATAAATAACAGGATCATACAGAGTATAAATAACAGGATCATACAGAGTATAAATAACAGGATCATACAGAGTATAAATAACAGGATCATACAGAGTATAAATAACAGGATCATACAGAGTATAAATAACAGGATCATACAGAGTATAAATAACAGGATCATACAGAGTATAAATAACAGAATCATACAGAGTATAAATAACAGAACCATACAGAGTATAAATAACAGAACCATACAGAGTATAAATAACAGAACCATACAGAGTATAAATAACAGGATCATACAGAGTATAAATAACAGGATCATACAGAGTATAAATAACAGGATCATACAGAGTATAAATAACAGGATCATACAGAGTATAAATAACAGGATCATACAGAGTATAAATAACAGGATCATACAGAGTATAAATAACAGGATCATACAGAGTATAAATAACAGAACCATACAGAGTATAAATAACAGAACCATACAGAGTATAAATAACAGAACCATACAGAGTATAAATAACAGGATCATACAGAGTATAAATAACAGAACCATACAGAGTATAAATAACAGAACCATACAGAGTATAAATAACAGAACCATACAGAGTATAAATAACAGAACCATACAGAGTATAAATAACAGAACCATACAGAGTATAAATAACAGGATCATACAGAGTATAAATAACAGAACCATACAGAGTATAAATAACAGGATCATACAGAGTATAAATAACAGAACCATACAGAGTATAAATAACAGAACCATACAGAGTATAAATAACAGAACCATACAGAGTATAAATAACAGGATCATACAGAGTATAAATAACAGGATCATACAGAGTATAAATAACAGGATCATACAGAGTATAAATAACAGGATCATACAGAGTATAAATAACAGAACCATACAGAGTATAAATAACAGGATCATACAGAGTATAAATAACAGAACCATACAGAGTATAAATAACAGAACCATACAGAGTATAAATAACAGAACCATACAGAGTATAAATAACAGGACCATACAGAGTATAAACAACAGGACCATACAGAGTATAAATAACAGGATCATACAGAGTATAAATAACAGAACCATACAGAGTATAAATAACAGGATCATACAGAGTATAAATAACAGAACCATACAGAGTATAAATAACAGGATCATACAGAGTATAAATAACAGAACCATACAGAGTATAAATAACAGAACCATACAGAGTATAAATAACAGGATCATACAGAGTATAAATAACAGAACCATACAGAGTATAAATAACAGGATCATACAGAGTATAAATAACAGAACCATACAGAGTATAAATAACAGAACCATACAGAGTATAAATAACAGAACCATACAGAGTATAAATAACAGAACCATACAGAGTATAAATAACAGGATCATACAGAGTATAAATAACAGAACCATACAGAGTATAAATAACAGGATCATACAGAGTATAAATAACAGGATCATACAGAGTATAAATAACAGAACCATACAGAGTATAAATAACAGGATCATACAGAGTATAAATAACAGAACCATACAGAGTATAAATAACAGAACCATACAGAGTATAAATAACAGGACCATACAGAGTATAAATAACAGGATCATACAGAGTATAAATAACAGGACCATACAGAGTATAAATAACAGGATCATACAGAGTATAAATAACAGGATCATACAGAGTATAAATAACAGGATCATACAGAGTATAAATAACAGAACCATACAGAGTATAAATAACAGGATCATACAGAGTATAAATAACAGGATCATACAGAGTATAAATAACAGGATCATACAGAGTATAAATAACAGGATCATACAGAGTATAAATAACAGGATCATACAGAGTATGAATAACAGAACCATACACAGTATAAATAACAGGATCATACAGAGTATAAATAACAGAACCATACAGAGTATAAATAACAGAACCATACAGAGTATAAATAACAGAACCATACAGAGTATAAATAACAGGATTATACAGAGTATAAATAACAGGACCATACAGAGTATAAATAACAGGATCATACAGAGTATAAATAACAGGATCATACAGAGTATAAATAACAGAACCATACAGAGTATAAATAACAGGATCATACAGAGTATAAATAACAGGATCATACAGAGTATAAATAACAGGATCATACAGAGTATAAATAACAGAACCATACAGAGTATAAATAACAGGATCATACAGAGTATAAATAACAGGATCATACAGAGTATAAATAACAGGATCATACAGAGTATAAATAACAGAACCATACAGAGTATAAATAACAGGATCATACAGAGTATAAATAACAGGATCATACAGAGTATAAATAACAGGATCATACAGAGTATACATAACAGGATCATACAGAGTTTAAATAACAGAACCATACAGAGTATAAATAACAGGATCATACAGAGTATAAATAACAGAACCATACAGAGTATAAATAACAGGACCATACAGAGTATAAATAACAGGATCATACAGAGTATAAATAACAGGACCATACAGAGTATAAATAACAGGATCATACAGAGTATAAATAACAGAACCATACAGAGTATAAATAACAGAACCATACAGAGTATAAATAACAGGATGATACAGAGTATAAATAACAGGATCATACAGAGTATAAATAACAGGATCATACAGAGTATAAATAACAGGATCATGCAGAGTATAAATAACAGAACCATACAGAGTATAAATAACAGGATCATACAGAGTATAAATAACAGAACCATACAGAGTATAAATAACAGGATCATACAGAGTATAAATAACAGGATCATACAGAGTATAAATAACAGAACAGTATAAACATACAGAGTATAAATAACAGGATCATACAGAGTATAAATAACAGGATCATACAGAGTATAAATAACAGGATCATACAGAGTATAAATAACAGGATCATACAGAGTATAAATAACAGAACCATACAGAGTATAAACAACAGGATCATACAGAGTATAAATAACAGGATCATACAGAGTATAAATAACAGAACCATACAGAGTATAAATAACAGGACCATACAGAGTATAAATAACAGGATCATACAGAGTATAAATAACAGGATCATACAGAGTATAAATAACAGAACCATACAGAGTATAAATAACAGGATCATACAGAGTATAAATAACAGGATCATACAGAGTATAAATAACAGAACCATACAGAGTATAAATAACAGGACCATACAGAGTATAAATAACAGAACCATACAGAGTATAAATAACAGGACCATACAGAGTATAAATAACAGGACCATACAGAGTATAAATAACAGGACCATACAGAGTATAAATAACAGGACCATACAGAGTATAAATAACAGGAACCATACAGAGTATAAATAACAGGATCATACAGAGTATAAATAACAGGAACCATACAGAGTATAAATAACAGGATCATACAGAGTATAAATAACAGGATCATACAGAGTATAAATAACAGGATCATACAGAGTATAAATAACAGGATCATACAGAGTATAAATAACAGAACTTCATACAGAGTATAAATATACAGAGTATAATATAGCCATACAGAGTATAAATAACAGAACCATACAGAGTATAAATAACAGAACCATACAGAGTATAAATAACAGGATCATACAGAGTATAAATAACAGGACCATACAAAGGTATAAATAACAGAACCATACAGAGTATAAATAACAGGATCATACAGAGTATAAATAACAGGATCATACAGAGTATAAATAACAGGATCATACAGAGTATAAATAACAGGACCATACAGAGTATAAATAACAGAACCATACAGAGTATAAATAACAGAACCATACAGAGTATAAATAACAGGATCATACAGAGTATAAATAACAAGATCATACAGAGTATAAATAACAGAACCATACAGAGTATAAATAACAGGATCATACAGAGTATAAATAACAGAACCATACAGAGTATAAATAACAGGATCATACAGAGTATAAATAACAGGATCATACAGAGTATAAATAACAGGATCATACAGAGTATAAATAACAGGATCATACAGAGTATAAATAACAGGATCATACAGAGTATAAATAACAGGACCATACAGAGTATAAATAACAGGATAGGACATACAGAGTATAAATAACAGACGATCATACAGAGTATAAATAACAGGATCATACAGAGTATAAATAACAGGACCATACAGAGTATAAATAACAGAACCATACAGAGTATAAATAACAGAACCATACAGAGTATAAATAACAGGATCATACAGAGTATAAATAACAGGAACCATACAGAGTATAAATAACAGAATCATAAACAGAGTATAAATAACAGGATCATACAGAGTATAAATAACAAGACCATACAGAGTATAAATAACAGGATCATACAGAGTATAAATAACAGGATCATACAGAGTATAAATAACAGAATCATACAGAGTATAAATAACAGGATCATACAGAGTATAAATAACAGATCCATACAGAGTATAAATAACAGATCATACAGAGTATAAATAACAGGATCATACAGAGTATAAATAACAGGATCATACAGAGTATAAATAACAGGATCATACAGAGTATAAATAACAGGATCATACAGAGTATAAATA